>NW_019263382.1:0-16190 GCF_002742605.1 Olea europaea var. sylvestris
ATGGCCGAAATCCATCATACGTCACGATGAAGTTTTGAGTTCAATCCAAAACGGTCGCTACCTTTCCAAAAAGTTCTTATGGGTCGAAAATGGACACCGTGTGCAATAGTTACGCTCAATTCTTCATACGCCGTCTCTCCAAGCGTTCCAAATATGCAAGTGCTTATTCTTTCGAAAAATGGACCAAATCCCTCATACGTCACGACGAAGTGGTGAGTTCAATCCAAAACGGTCGCTACATTTCCAAAAAGTTCTTATGGGCCCAAAACGGACACCGTGTGCATAAGTTACGCTCAATTCTTCGAACGCCGACAATCCAAGCGCTCCAAATATGCAAGTGCTTATTCTTTTGAAAAATGGCCGAAATCCATCATACGTCACGATGAAGTTTTGAGTTCAATCCAAAACGGTCGCTACCTTTCCAAAAAGTACTTATGGGCCGAAAATGGACACCGTGTGCAATAGTTACGCTCAATTCTTCATACGCCGTCTCTCCGAGCGTTCCAAATATGCAAGTGCTTATTCTTTCGAAAAATGGCCCAAATCACTCATACGTCACGACGAAGTGGTGAGCTCAATCCAAAACGGTTGCTACATTTCCAAAAAGTTCTTATGGGCCCAAAACGGACACCGTGTGCATAAGTTACGCTCAATTCTTCGAACGCCGACAATCCAAGCGCTCCAAATATGCAAGTGCTCATTATTTTGAAAAAGGCCGAAATCCCTCATACGTCACGATGAAGTGGTGAGTTCTATCCAAAACGGTTACTACATTTTCAAAAAGTTCTTATGGGCCCAAAACGGACACTGTGTGCATAAGTTACGCTCAATTTTTCAAACGCCGACAATCCAAGCGCTCCAGAAATGCAAGTGCTCAATTTTTTGAAAAATGGACGAAATCCCTTATACGTCACGACGAAGTGGTGACTTCCCAAAACGGTCTCTACATTTCCGAAATGCACTTATGGGCCGAAAACGGACACCGTGTGCAAAAGTTACGCTAAATTTTTCGTACGTCGACAATTCTGGCGTTCGAAATATGCAAGTGCTTATTCTTTCGAAAAATGGCCGAAATCCCTCATACGTCACGACGAAGTGCTGAGTTAAATCCAAAGCGGTCGCTACATTTTTAAAAAGTTCTTATGGGCTTAAAATGAACACCGTGTGCCTTCGAACGCTGACAATCCAAGCGCTCCAAATATGCAAGTGCTCATTCTTTCGAAAAATGGCCGAAATCCCTCATTCGTCACGATGAAGTGGCGAGTTCAATCCAAAACGGTCGCTACATTTCCAAAATATTCTTATGGGCCCAAAACGGACACCGTGTGCATAAGTTACGCTCAATTCTTCGAACGTCGACAATCCAAGAGCTTCAAATATGTAAGCGCTCATTCTTTCGAAAAATGGCCGAAATCCCTCATGCGTCACGACGAGGTGGTGAGTTCAATCCAAAGCGGTCGCTACATTTCCAAAAAGTTCTTATGAGCCTAAAACGAATACCGTGTGCCTTCGAACGCTGACAATCCAAGCGCTCCAAATATGCAAGTGCTCATTCTTTCAAAAATGAACTAAATCCCTCATACGTCACGACGAAGTCTTGAGTTCATTCTAAAACAGTCGCTACCTTTCCAAAAAGTAGTTATGGGCCGAAAACGGACACCGTGTGCAAAAGTTACGCTGAATTCTTCGTACGCCGACTCTCCAAGCGTTCCAAATATGCAAGTGCTCATTCTTTTGAAAAATGGCCGAAATCCCTCATACGTCACGACGAAGTCTTGAGTTCATTCTAAAACAGTCGCTACCTTTCCAAAAAGTAGTTATGGGCCGAAAACGGACACCGTGTGCAAAAGTTACGCTGAATTCTTCGTACGCCGACTCTCCAAGCGTTCCAAATATGCAAGTGCTCATTCTTTTGAAAAATGGCCGAAATCCCTCATACGTCACGACGAAGTCTTGAGTTCATTCTAAAACAGTCGCTACCTTTCCAAAAAGTAGTTATGGGCCGAAAACGGACACCGTGTGCAAAAGTTACGCTGAATTCTTCGTACGCCGACTCTCCAAGCGTTCCAAATATGCAAGTGCTCATTCTTTTGAAAAATGGCCGAAATCCCTCATACGTCACGACGAAGTCTTGAGTTCATTCTAAAACAGTCGCTACCTTTCCAAAAAGTAGTTATGGGCCGAAAACGGACACCGTGTGCAAAAGTTACGCTGAATTCTTCGTACGCCGACTCTCCAAGCGTTCCAAATATGCAAGTGCTCATTCTTTTGAAAAATGGCCGAAATCCCTCATACGTCACGACGAAGTCTTGAGTTCATTCTAAAACAGTCGCTACCTTTCCAAAAAGTAGTTATGGGCCGAAAACGGACACCGTGTGCAAAAGTTACGCTGAATTCTTCGTACGCCGACTCTCCAAGCGTTCCAAATATGCAAGTGCTCATTCTTTTGAAAAATGGCCGAAATCCCTCATACGTCACGACGAAGTCTTGAGTTCATTCTAAAACAGTCGCTACCTTTCCAAAAAGTAGTTATGGGCCGAAAACGGACACCGTGTGCAAAAGTTACGCTGAATTCTTCGTACGCCGACTCTCCAAGCGTTCCAAATATGCAAGTGCTCATTCTTTTGAAAAATGGCCGAAATCCCTCATACGTCACGACGAAGTCTTGAGTTCATTCTAAAACAGTCGCTACCTTTCCAAAAAGTAGTTATGGGCCGAAAACGGACACCGTGTGCAAAAGTTACGCTGAATTCTTCGTACGCCGACTCTCCAAGCGTTCCAAATATGCAAGTGCTCATTCTTTTGAAAAATGGCCGAAATCCCTCATACGTCACGACGAAGTCTTGAGTTCATTCTAAAACAGTCGCTACCTTTCCAAAAAGTAGTTATGGGCCGAAAACGGACACCGTGTGCAAAAGTTACGCTGAATTCTTCGTACGCCGACTCTCCAAGCGTTCCAAATATGCAAGTGCTCATTCTTTTGAAAAATGGCCGAAATCCCTCATACGTCACGACGAAGTCTTGAGTTCATTCTAAAACAGTCGCTACCTTTCCAAAAAGTAGTTATGGGCCGAAAACGGACACCGTGTGCAAAAGTTACGCTGAATTCTTCGTACGCCGACTCTCCAAGCGTTCCAAATATGCAAGTGCTCATTCTTTTGAAAAATGGCCGAAATCCCTCATACGTCACGACGAAGTCTTGAGTTCATTCTAAAACAGTCGCTACCTTTCCAAAAAGTAGTTATGGGCCGAAAACGGACACCGTGTGCAAAAGTTACGCTGAATTCTTCGTACGCCGACTCTCCAAGCGTTCCAAATATGCAAGTGCTCATTCTTTCGAAAAATGGCCAAATTCCCTCATAAGTCACGACGAAGTGGTGAGTTCAATCCAGAACGGCCACTACATTTCCAAAAAGTTCTTATGGGCCCAAAACGGACACCGTGTGCATAAGTTACGCTCAATTCTTCGAACTCCGACAATCCAAGCGCTCCAAATATGCAAGTGCTCATTCCTTCGAAAAATGGCCGAAATCCCTCATACGTCACGATGAAGTGGTGTGTTCAATCCCAAACGGTCGCTACATTTCCAAAAAGTTCTTATGGGCCCAAAATGGACACCGTGTGTATAAGTTACGCTCAACTCTTCGAACGCCGACAATCCAAGCGCTCCAAATATGCAAGTGCTCATTCTTTCAAAAATGGCCGAAATCCCTCATACGTCACGACGAAGTTTTGAGTTCATTCTAAAACGATCGCTACCTTTCCAAAAAGTACTTATGGGGCGAAAATGGACACCGTGTGCAAAAGTTACGCTCAATTCTTCATACGCCTGCTCTCCAAGCGTTCCAATTATGCAAGTGCTCATTCTTTCGAAAAATGGCCGAAATCCCTCATACGTCACGACGAAGTGGTGAGTTCAATTCAAAACGGTCGCTAAATTTCCAAAAAGTTTTTATGGGCCCAAAACGGACACCGCGTGCATAAGTTATGCTCAATACTTCGAATGCTGACAATCCAAGCGCTCCAAATATGCAAGTGCTCATTCTTTCGAAAAATGGCCGAAATCCCTCATACGTCACGACGAAGTGGTGAGTTCAATTCAAAACGGTCGCTAAATTTCCAAAAAGTTTTTATGGGCCCAAAACGGACACCGCGTGCATAAGTTATGCTCAATACTTCGAATGCTGACAATCCAAGCGCTCCAAATATGTAAGCGCTCATTCTTTCGAAAAATGGCAGAAGTCCCGCATACATCACGACGAAGTGGTGAGTTCAATCCAAAGCGGTCGCTACATTTCCAAAAAGTTCTTATGGGCCCAAAACGAACACCGTGTGCCTTCGAACGCTGACAATCCAAGCGCTCCAAATATGCAAGTGCTTATTCTTTTGAAAAATGGCCGAAATCCATCATACGTCACGATGAAGTTTTGAGTTCAATCCAAAACGATCGCTACCTTTCCAAAAAGTACTTATGGGCCGAAAATGGACACCGTGTGCAATAGTTACGCTCAATTCTTCATACGCCGACTCTCCAAGCGTTCTAAATATACATGTGCTTATTCTTTTGAAAAACGGCCCAAATCACTCATACGTCACGACGAAGTGGTGAGTTCTATCCAAAACGATCGCTACATTTCCAAAAAGTTCTTATGGGCCCAAAACGGACACCGTGTGCATAAGTTACGCTCAATTCTTCGAACGCCGACAATCCAAGCGCTCCAAATATGCAAGTGCTCATTCTTTTGAAAAATGGCCGAAATCCCTCATACGTCACGATGAAGTGGTGAGTTCTATCCAAAACGGTTACTACATTTTCAAAAAGTTCTTATGGGCCCAAAACCGACACCGTGTGCATAAGTTACGCTCAATTTTTCGAACGCCGACAATCCAAGTGCTCCAAAAATGCAAGTGCTCAATTTTTTGAAAAATGGGCGAAATCCCTTATACGTCACGACGAAGTGGTGACTTCCCAAAACGGTCGCTACATTTTCGAAAAGCACTTATGGGCCGAAAACGGACACCGTGTGCAAAAGTTACGCTAAATTTTTCGTGCGTCGACAATTCTGGCGTTCCAAATATGCAAGTGCTCATTCTTTTGAGAAATGGCCGAAATCCCTCATACGTCACGACGAAGTGGTGAGTTCAATCCAAAGCGGTCGCTACATTTCCAAAAAGTTCTTATGGGCTTAAAACGAACACCGTGTGCCTTCGAACGCTGACAATCCAAGCGCTCCAAATATGCAACGAAAAATGGCCGAAATCCCTCATTCGTCACGATGAAGTGGCGAGTTCAATCCAAAACGGTCGCTACATTTCCAAAATATTCTTATGGGCCCAAAACGGACACCGTGTGCATAAGTTACGCTCAATTCTTCGAACGCCGACAATCCAAGCGCTTCAAATATGTAAGCGCTCATTCTTTCGAAAAATGGCCGAAATCCCTCATACGTCACGACGAGGTGGTGAATTCAATCCAAAGCGGTCGCTACATTTCCAAAAAGTTCTTATGGGCCCAAAACGAATCCCGTGTGCCTTCGAACGCTGACAATCCAAGCGCTCCAAATATGCAAGTGCTCATTCTTTCAAAAATGAACGAAATCCCTCATACGTCACGACGAAGTTTTGAGTTCATTCTAAAACAGTCGCTACCTTTCCAAAAAGTACTTATGGGCCGAAAACAGACACGCGTACAAAAGTTACGCTCAATTCTTCATACGCCGACTCTCCAAGCGTTCCAAATATGCAAGTGCTCATTCTTTCGAAAAATGGCCGAAATCCCTATACGTCACGACGAAGTGGTGAGTTCAATCCAAAACGGTCGCTACATTTCCAAAAAGTTCTTATGGGCCAAAAACGAACACCGTGTGCATAAGTTACGCTCAATTCTTCGAACGCCGACAATCCAAGCGCTCCAAATATGCAAGTGCTCATTCTTTAAAAAAATGGCCGAAATCCCTCATACGTCACGACGAAGTTTTGAGTTCAATCTAAAACTGTCGCTACCGTTCCAAAAAGTACTTATGGGCAGAAAACGGACACCGTGTGCAAAAGTTACGCTCAATTCTTCATACCCCGACTCTCCAAGCGTTCCAAATATGCAAGTGCTCATTCTTTCGAAAAATGGTCAAATTCCCTCATAAGTCACGACGAAGTGGTGAGTTGAATCCAAAACGGCCACTACATTTCCAAAAAGTTCTTATGGGCCCAAAACGGACACCGTGTACATAAGTTACGCTCAATTCTTCGAACTCCGACAATCCAAGCGCTCCAAATATGCAAGTGCTCATTCCTTCGAAAAATGGCCGAAATCCCTCATACGTCACGATGAAGTGGTGTGTTCAATCCCAAACGGTCGCTACATTTCCAAAAAGTTCTTATGGGCCCAAAATGGACACCGTGTGTATAAGTTACGCTCAACTCTTCGAACGCCAACAATCCAAGCGCTCCAAATATGCAAGTGCTCATTCTTTCAAAAATGGCCGAAATCCCTCATACGTCACGACGAAGTTTTGAGTTCATTCTAAAACGGTTGCTACCTTTCCAAAAAGTACTTATGGGCCGAAAACGGACACCGTGTGTAAAAGTTACGGTCAATTCTTCATACGTCGGCTCTCCAAGCGTTCCAAATATGCAAGTGCTCATTCTTTCGAAAAATGGCCGAAATCCCTCATACGTCACGACGAAGTGGTGAGTTCAATCCAAAGCGGTCGCTACATTTCCAAAAAGTTCTTATGGGCCCAAAATGGATACTGTATGCATAAGTTACACTCAATTCTTCGAACGCCAACAATCTAAGTGCTCCAAATATGCGAGTGCTCATTCTTTCGAAAAATGGCCAAAATCCCGCATACGTCACGACGAAGTGGTGAGTTCAATTCAAAACGGTAGCTAAATTTCCAAAAAGTTTTTATGGGCCCAAAACGGACACCGCGTGCATAAGTTACGCTCAATACTTCGAATGCTGACAATCCAAGCGCTCCAAATATGTAAGCGCTCATTCTTTCGAAAAATGGCCGAAATCCCGCATACGTCACGACGAAGTGGTGAGTTCAATCCAAAGCGGTCGCTACATTTCCAAAGAGTTCTTATGGGCCCAAAACGAACACCGTGTGCCTTCGAACGCTGACAATCCAAGCGCTCCAAATATGCAAGTGCTTATTCTTTTGAAAAATGGCCGAAATCCATCATACGTCACGATGAAGTTTTGAGTTCAATCCAAAACGGTCGCTACCTTTCCAAAAAGTACTTATGGGCCGAAAATGGACACCGTGTGCAATAGTTACGCTCAATTCTTCATACGCCGACTCTCCAAGCATTCCAAATATGCAAGTTCTTATTCTTTCGAAAAATGGCCCAAATCACTCATACGTCACGACGAAGTGGTGAGTTCAATCCAAAACGGTCGCTACATTTCCAAAAAGTTCTTATGGCCCAAAACAGACACCGTGTGCATAAGTTACGCTCAATTCTTCGAACGCCGACAATCCAAGCGCTCCAAATATGCAAGTGCTCATTCTTTTGAAAAATGGCCGAAATCCCTCATACGTCACGATGAAGTGGTGAGTTCTATCCAAAACGGTAACTACATTTTCAAAAAGTTCTTATGGTCCCAAAACGGACACCGTGTGCATAAGTTACGCTCAGTTTTTCGAACGCCGACAATCCAAGCGCTCCAAAAATGCAAGTGCTCAATTTTTTGAAAAATGGGCGAAATCCTTTATACATCACGACGAAGTGGTGACTTCCCAAAACGGTCGCTACATTTCCGAAAAGCACTTATGGGCCGAAAACGGACACCGTGTGCAAAAGTTACGCTAAATTTTTCGTACGTCGACAATTCTGGCGTTCCAAATATGCAAGTGCTCATTCTTTCGAAAAATGGCCGAAATCCCTCATACGTCACGACGAAGTGGTGAGTTCAATCCAAAGCGGTCGCTACATTTCCAAAAAGTTCTTATAGGCTTAAAACGTACACCGTGTGCCTTCGAACGCTGACAATCCAAGCGCTCCAAATATGCAAGTGCTCTTTCTTTTGAAAAATGACCGAAATCCCTCATTCGTTACGATGAAGTGGCGAGTTCAATCCAAAACGGTCGCTACATTTCCAAAAAGTTCTTATGGGCCCAAAACGGACACCGTGTGCATAAGTTACGCTCAATTCTTCGAACGTCGACAATCCAAGCGCTTATTCTTTCGAAAAATGGCCGAAATCCCTCATACGTCACGACGAGGTGGTGAGTTCAATCCAAAGCGGTCGCTACATTTCCAAAAAGTTCTTATGGGCCCAAAACGAATACCGTGTGCCTTCGAACGCTGACAATCCAAGCGCTCCAAATATGCAAGTGCTCATTCTTTCAAAAATGAGCGAAATCCCTCATACGTCACGATGAAGTTTTGAGTTCATTCTAAAACAGTCGCTACCTTTCCAAAAAGTACTTATGGGCCGAAAACGGACACCGCGTGCAAAAGTTACACTCAATTCTTCATACGCCGACTCTCCAAGCATTCCAAATATGCAAGTGCTCATTCTTTCGAAAAATGGCTAAAATCCCTCATACATCGTGACGAAGTGGTGAGTTCAATCCAAAACGGTCGTTACATTTCCAAAAAGTTCTTATGGGCCCAAAACGGATACCGGGTGCATAAGTTACGCTCAATTTTTCGAACGTCGACAATCCAAGCGTTCTAAATATGCAAGTGCTCATTCCTTCCAAAATGGCTGAAATCACTCATACATCATGACGAAGTGGTGAGTTCAATCCGAAACGGTCGCTACATTGTCAAAAAGTACTTGTGGGCCGAAAATGGACACCGTGTGCAAAAGTTACGCTCAATTCTTCATACACCGGCTCTCCAAGCGTTCCCAATATGCAAGTGCCCACTCTTTTGAAAAATGGCCAAAATCCCTCATACGTCAGGACGAAGTGGTGAGTTCAATCCAAAACGGTCGCTACATTTCCATAAAGTTCTTAGGGGCCCAAAACGGACACCGTGTGCATAAGTTACGCTCAATTTTTCGAACGCCGACATTCCAAGCGCTCCAAATATGCAAGTGCTCATTCTTTTTGAAAAATGGCTAAAATCCCTCATACTTCACGACGAAGTGGTGAGTTTAATTCAAAACGGTCGCTACATTTTCAAAAAGTTCTTATGGGCCCAAAACGGACACCGTGTGCATGAGTTAGGCTCAATTTTTCGAACGACGACAATCCAAGCGCTCCAAATATGCAAGTGCTCATTCTTTCCAAAATGGCCGAAATCACTCATACGTCATGACGAAGTGGTGAGTTCAATCCAAAACGGTCGCTACATTGTCAAAAAGCACTTGTGGGCGAAAAACGGACACTGTGCGCAAAAGTTACGCTAAATTTTTCGTACGCCGACAATTCAAGAGTTCAAAATATGTAAGTGCTCATTCTTTCGAGAAATGGCTGAAATCACTCATACGTCACGATGAAGTGGTGAGTTCAATCCAAAACGGTCGCCACATTTCCAAAAACTTCTTATGGGCCCAGAATGGACACCGTGTGCATAACTTACGCCCAATTTTTTGAACGCCGACAGTCCAAGGGCTCTAAATATGCAAGTTCTCATTCTTTCGAAAAATGGGCGAAATCCCTCATACGTCAGGACGAAGGGGTGAGTTCAATCCAAAACGGTCGCTACATTTCCAAAATGTACTTATGGGTCGAAAACGAACACCGTGTGCATGAGTTACGCTAAATTTTTCATACCCCGACAATCCAAGCATTCCAAATATGCAAGTGCTCATTATTTCGAAAAATGGCTGAAATCACTCATACATCGCGATGAAGTGGTGAGTTCAATCCAAAACGGTCGCTACATTTCCAAAAAGTTCTTATGGGCCCAAAATGGACACCGTGTGCATAAGTTACGGTCAATTTTTCGAACGATGACAATCCAAGCGCTCCAAATACGAAAGTGCTCATTTTTTCAAAAAATGGGCGAAATCCCTCATACGTCTCGATGAAGTGGTGAGTTCAATCCAAAACGGTCGCTACATTTCCGAAAAGTACTTATGGGCAGAAAACGGACACCGTGTGCAAAACTTACGCTAAATGTTTCGTACGCAGACAATTCAAGCGTTCCAAATATGTAAGTGCTCATTCTTTCGAAAAAAGGCCGAAATCCCTCATACGTCATGATGAAGTGGTGAGTTCAATCCAAAATGGTCTTTACATTTCCAAAAAGTTCTTATGGGCCCAAAACAAACACCGTGTGCATAAGTGACGCTCAATTCTTCGAACGTCGACAATCCAAGCGCCCCAAATATGCAAGTGCTCATTCTTTCGAGAAATGGCCGAAATCCCTCATACTCCACGATGAAGTGGTGAGTTCAATCCAAAGTGGTCGCTACATTTCCAAAAAGTTCTTATGGGCCAAAAACGGACACCGTGTGCAAAAGTTACGCTAATTTTTCGTACGCCGACAATTCAATCGCTCCAAATTTGCAAGTGCTCATTCTTTCAAAAAATGGCCAAAATCCCTCATACGTCACGATGAAGTGGTGAGTTCAATCCAAAACGGTCGCTACAATTCCAAAAAGTTCTTATGGGCCCAAAACAGACACCGTGTGCATAAGTTACGCTCAATTCTTTGAACGCCGACAATCCAAGCTCTCCAAATAGGCAAGTGCTCATTCTTTCGAAAAATGGCCAAAATCACTCATTCGTCACGATGAAGTTGTGCGCTCAATGCAAAACGGTCGCTACATTTCCACAAAAGTTCTTATGGGCCCGAAATGGACACCGTGCGCATAAGTTACGGTCAATTTTTTGAACGCCGACAATCCAAGCGCTCCAAATACGCAAGTGCTCATTCTTTCGAAAAATGGGTGAAATCCCTCATACGTCCCGATGAAGTGGTGAGTTCAATCCAAAATGGTCGCTACATTTTCGAAAAGTACTTATGGGCCGAAAACGGACACCGTGTGCAAAAATTACGCTAAATTTTTCGTATGCCGACAATTCAAGCGTTCCAAATATGCAAGTGCTCATTCTTTAGAAAAAAGGCCAAAATCCCCCATACGTCACGATGAAGTGGTGAGTTCAATCCAAAACGGTCGCTACATTTTCAAAAAGTTCTTATGGGCCCAAAACAGACACCGTGTGCATAAGTTACGCTCAATTCTTCAAACGCCGAAAATCCAAGCGCTCCAAATATCTAAAAAGTGCTCATTCTTTCGAGAAATGGCCAAAATCCCTCATACATCACGATGAAGTGGTGAGTTCAATCCAAAGTGGTCGCTACATTTCCAAAAAGTTCTTATGGGCCAAAAACGGACACCGTGTGCAAAAGTTAGCTAAATTTTACGTACGCCAACAATTCAAGCGTTCCGATTATGCAAGTGCTCATTCTTTCGAAAAATGGCCGAAATCCCTCATACGTCACGATGAAGTGGTGAGTTCAATCCAAAACGGTCGCTACATTTTCAAAAAGTTCGTATGGGCCCTAAACGGACACCGTGTGCATAAGTTACGCTCAATTTTTCGAACGCCGACAATCCAAGCGCTCCAACATTCTTTGGAAAAATGGTCGAAATCCCTCATACGTCATGGCGAAGTGGTGAGTTCAATCCAAAACAGTCGCTACATTGTCAAAAAGTACTTGTGGGCCAAAAACGGACACCGTGTGCAAAAGTTATGCTAAATTTTTCGCACGCCGACAATTCAAGAGTTCCAAATATTTAAGTGCTCATTCTTTCGAAAATTGCCAAAATCCCTCATACGTCACGACGAAGTTTTGAGTTCAATCGAAAATGGTCGCTACATTTCCAAAAAGTTCTTATGGGCCCAAAACGGACACCGTGTACATAAGTTACGCTCAATTCTTCGAACGTCGACAATCCAAGCGCTCCAAATATGCAAGTGCTCATTCCTTCGAAAAATGACCGAAATCTCTCATAGGTCACGATGAAGTGGTGAGTTCAGTCCAAAACAGTCGCTACAATTCCGAAAAGTTCTTGTGGGCCCAAAAAGGACACCGTGTGCTTAAGTTACGCTCAATTTTTCGAACGCCGACAATCCAAGCGCTCCAAATATGCAAGTGCTCATTCTTTTTGAAAAATGGCCGAAATCCCTCATACGTCACGACGAGGTGGTGAGTTCAATCCGAAACGGTCGCTACATTTCCAAAAAGTTCTTATGGGCCCAAAACGGACACCGTGTGCATGAGTTACGCTCAATTTTTCGAACGCCGACAATTCAAGCGCTCCAAATATGCAAGTGCTCATTCTTTCCATAATGGCCGAAATCACTCATACGTCATGACGAAGTGGTGAGTTCAATCCAAAACGTTCCCTACATTGTCAAAAAGTACTTGTCGGTCGAAAACGGACACCGTGTGCAAAAGTTACTCTAAATTTGTCGTACGCCGACAATTCAAGAGTCCCAAATATGTAAGTGCTCATTCTTTTGAGAAATGGCCGAAATCACTCATACGTCACGATGAAGTGGTGAGTTCAATCCAAAATGGTCGCTACATTTCCACAAACTTCTTATGGGCCCAGAATGGACACCGTGTGCATAAGTTACGCCCAATTTTTCGAACGCCGACAATCCAAGGGCTCCAAATACGCAAGTTCTCATTCTTTCAAAAAATGGGCGAAATCCCTCATACGTCACGACGAAGTGGTGAGTTCAAACCAAAACGGTCGCTACATTTCCAAAAAGTACTTATGGGTCGAAAACGAACACCGTGTGCACGAGTTACGCTAAATTTTTCATGCGCCAACAATCCAAGCGTTCCAAATATGCAAGTGCTCATTCTTTCAAAAAATGGCCGAAATCACTCATACGTCACGACGAAGTGGTGAGTTCAATCCAAAACTGTCGCTACATTTCCAAAAAGTTCTTATGGGCTCAAAATGGACATCGTGTGCATAAGTTACGCTCAATTTTTCGAACGCCAACATTCCAAGCGCTCCAAATACGCAAGTGTTCATTCTTTCGAAAAATAGGTGAAATCCCTCATACGTCACGACGAAGTGTTGAGTTCCCAAAACGGTCGCTACATTTCCGAAAAGTACTTATGGGCCGAAAACGGACAGCGTGTGCAAAAGTTACACTAAATTTTTCGTACGTCGACAATTCAGGCGACCCAAATATGCAAGTCATTCTTTCGAAAAATGGCAGAAATCCCTCATACGTCACGACGAAGTGGTGAATTCAATCCAAAACGGTCGCTACATTTCCAAAAAGTTCTTATGGGCCCAAAATGGACATCGTGTGCATAAGTTACGCTATATTCTTCGAACGTCGACAATCCAAGCGCTCCAAATATGCAAGTGCTCATTCTTTCGAAAAATGGCTAAAATCACTCATACGTCACGATGAAGTGGTGAGTTCAATCCAAAACGGTCGCTACATTTTCAAGAAGTTCTTATGGGCCCAAAATGGACACCGTGTGCATAAGTTACGCTCAATTTTTCGAAGGCCGACAATCCAAGCGCTCCAAATACGCAAGTACTCATTCTTTTGAAAAATGGCCGAAATCCCTCATACGTCACGACGAAGTGGTGAGTTCAATCCAAAACGGTCGCTACATTTCCAAAAAGTTCTTATGGGCCCAAAACGGACACCGTGTGCATAATCTACGCTATATTCTTCGAACGTCGACAATCCAAGCCCTCCAAATATGCAAGTGCTCATTCTTTAGAAAAATGGTCACAATCCCTAATACATCACGACGAAGTTTTGAGTTCAATCCAAAACGGTTGCTACATTTTCAAAAAGTACTTATGGGCCCAAAATGGACACCGTGCGCATAATTTACGCTCAATTTTTCGAACGCCGACAATCCAACCGGTCCAAATACGCAAGTGCTCATTCTTTCGAAAAATGGCCAAAATCACTAATAAGTCATGACGAAGTGGTGAGTTTAATCCAAAATGGTCGCTACATTTTCAAAAAGTACTTATGGGCCGAAAACGGACACCGTGTGCAAAAGTTACGCTAAATTTTTCTTACGTCGACAATCCAAGCGCTCCAAATATGCAAGTGCTCATTCTTTCGAAAAATGGCCGAAATCCCTCATGCGTCACGATGAAGTGGTGAGTTCAATCCAAAACGATCGCTACATTTTCAAAAAGTTCTTATGGGCCCAAAATGGACACCGTGTGCATAAGTTACGCTCAATTCTTCGAACGCCGACAATCCAAGCTCTCCAAATATGAAAGTACTCATTCTTTCGAAAAATGGGCGAAATCCCTCATACGTCACGATGAAGTGGTGGGTTCAATCCAAAACGGTCGCTACATTTCCAGAAAGTTCTTATGGGCCCAAAACGGACACCGTGTGCATAAGTTACGCTCAATTCTTCGAACGCCGACAATTCAAGCGTTCCAAATATGCAAGTTCTCATTCTTCTGAAAAATGGCCGAAATCCCTCATACGTCACGATGAAGTGGTGAGTTCAATCCAAAACGGCCGCTACATTGCCAAAAAGTTCTTATGGGCCCAAAACCGAAACCGCGTGTATAAGTTATGCTCAATTCTTCGAATGCCGACAATCCAAGCGCTCCAAATATGCAAGCGCTCATTCTTTTGAATAATGGCCGAAATCCCTCATACGTCATGACGAAGTGGTGAGTTCAATCCAAAACGGTCGCTACATTTCCAAAAAGTTCTTATGGGCCCAAAACGGACACCGTGTGCATAAGTTACGCTCAATTTTTCGAACGCCGACAATCCAAGCGCTCCAAATATGCAAGTGCTCATTCCTTAGAAAAATGGTCGAAATCCCTCATACATCACGACGAAGTTTTTAGTTCAATCCAAAACGGTCGCTACATTTCCAAAACGTACTTAGGGGCCGAAAACGGACACCGTGTGCAAAAGTTATGCTAAATTTTTCGTACGCCGACGATTCAAGGCTTCCAAATATGCAAGTGCTCAATCTTTCGAAAAATGGCCAAAATCACTCATAAGTCACGATGAAGTGGTGAATTCAATACAAAACGGTCGCTACATTTCCAAAAAGTTCTTATGGGCCCAAAACGTACACCGTGTGCATGAGTTACGCTAAATTCTTCGAACGTCGACAATCCAAGCGCTCCAAATATGCAAGTGCTCATTCTTTCGAAAATGGCCGAAATCACTCATACGTCACGATGAAGTGGTGAGTTCAAGCCAAAACGGTCGCTACATTTCCGAAAAGTACTTATGGGCCGAAAACGGACACCGTGTGCAAAAGTTACGGTAAATGTTTCGTACGCCGACAATTCAGGCGTTCCAAATATGCAAGTGCTCATTCTTTCGAAAAAAGGCTGAAATCCCTTGTACATCACGATGAAGTGGTGAGTTCAATCGAAAACGGTCGCTACATTTCCAAAAAGTTCTTATGGGCCCAAAACAAACACCGTGTGCATAAGTTATGCTCAATTTTTCGAACGCCGACAATCCAAGCACCCCAAATATGTAAGTGCTCATTCTTTCGATAAATGGCCGAAATCCCTCATACGTTACGATAAAGTGGTGAGTTCAATCCAAAGTGGTCGCTACATTTCCAAAAAGTTCTTATGGGCCAAAAACGGACACCGTGTGCAAAAGTTACGCTAATTTTTCGTACGCTGACAATTCAAGCATTCCAAATTTGCAAGTGCTCATTCCTTCAAAAAATGGCCAAAATCCCTCATACGTCACAATGAAGTGGTGAGTTCAATCCAAAACGGTCGCTACATTTCCAAAAAGTTCTTATGGGCCCAAAACGGACACCGTGTGCATAAGTTACGCTCAATTCTTCGAACGCCAACAATCCAAGCGCTCCAAATAGGCAATTGCTCATTCTTTCGAAAAATGGCTGAAATCACTCATATGTCACGACGAAGTGGTAAGCTCAATGCAAAATGATCACTAAATTACCACAAAAGTTCTTATGGGCCCAAAATGGACACCGTGTGCATAAGTTACGGTCAATTTTTCGAACGCCGACAATCCAAGCGCTCCAAATACGTAAGTGCTCATTCTTTTGAAAAATGGGCAAAATCCCTCATACGTCCCAATGAAGTGGTGAGTTCAATCCAAAACGGTCGCTACATTTTCAAAAAGTACTTATGGGCCGAAAACTGATACCGTGTGCAAAAGTTATGCTAAATTTTTCGTACGCCGACAATTCAAGCGTTCCAAATATGGAAGTGCTCATTCTTTCAAAAAAAGGCTGAAATCCCCCAT
>NW_019263383.1:0-519 GCF_002742605.1 Olea europaea var. sylvestris
TTCAGCAAGATTGACAATTTTCTCTGATACTGTCGATAATTCTTCTGGAGTTTCACATTGAGATAGCATAGCTAATAATCTAGATTTTTCTGTTAGAAAATTAGCTTGCTTTTCTTGTTCTTTCTTTGAAAATTTTGGTAAACCCAAATTTCTTTGTTCTTGAATCCATGAATAAACTGTCTTGGGGCAACAATTTGTTTCATGGAATTTTGACCACCACTTTATTTTGAATGTTCGAACGATCTTTTTGACAACATATTCTTGTTCAGCTTGGAGAAGCAAGAAATCCCAGCAGAAAATCCAAGATACTTTGAATTTTTTTGCAAATTGGAACAAAATATTTTCTTGAGGTTGCAAAAATGATTTTGCCTCGCTTTTGAACTATTCATATCCTTAGCGAGTGAGGCCGGGTAAAATACTTTCCTCAATTCCAAAGTATATGAACCATGTTTGAAACCATTTTGGAAAAACGGGACTACAAGATTGATGGAACAAAATGAACCAGGAATGAGAAACTGG
>NW_019263383.1:9219-9870 GCF_002742605.1 Olea europaea var. sylvestris
TTTATTGAAAATGCAAATTGAAATACAAATATTGAAATGAACTTTGAATTACAAGATTGAAAAGTAAATATAGAAAATAAAGAGAGGAAAAGAATACAAGGATTTCTCAACTATCTTGAGAATGATTTATCTCCCTGTAAATCAAATCAGAGGAGATTTTGAACACTTGATCTGTATTTATACTTAAAATCTTGAGTTTTGGACTTGAAATTTTCTTCAATTTGGGGAAGAAATCTTGAATAATTGTACTTTTTGAAATTTTTGCACCGTCCATTTGCAAAAGTTAATCAAACATAAGAAAAGTCTTCAAAACACTTTTCTTTGTCTCCCACTTGAAAAAGTTGGCATCAACTTTAGTCATATTTTGAAAATTCTTGATCCACCAAAATAATTTCCTAGCTTTATTTCTTAAGAGATGGTAAAGCTGGAAGAAATAATTTATTAGGTGGTAAGCACATTTAGAACAAAATGTCTTCTGATTTTTGAGCCCTGTAAGAATGTAATTCATCCAAATAACTGGGTCTATGTAGTCATTTTTGTTCTTCACAAGCTAAAAGATCATCAATATCAATCTCATAGCAATCATTACCATTGTTTGTACTTTGAGAATAGTTTGAATCAGCATCTGATTGAGTTCTTTTTGAAGAAATT
>NW_019263383.1:15181-16185 GCF_002742605.1 Olea europaea var. sylvestris
CGTTGGGAGATGGCTAAAGCTTTGTAAGGCTTAGGAGGGAACGCATCCACCGAGGTGATGACCAACAGGGGACGTCGCGTCAGATGTGTCTAAACTTTGTAAAGCTGTTGGGAACTCATCCGCTTCAGATGCGCTGACCTACAGGGGACGACGCATTAGGAGACAACTAAAGCTTTGTAAGGTTTAGGAGGGAACGCATCCACTGAGGCGATGACCCATAGGGGACGTCGCATCAGGTGTGTCTAAACTTTGTAAAGCTGAGGATTTCGAATTGAGGTGAGCATTGTTGACGTCAAATGATTTGACAGCTGTTGCGTATTTCCAAGGCGATAGTTGGGTGCGATGCCCATTCCCAAAAAGGATGTTGCGGCTACTTATTGTAGACGGCTAACGGTGATCGAGGCGACGCATTTTATGCGAGCGTGAGGGTCACAGCTAGATCTTGGGCGTAGATCAAATCTGGCGTTTCATTTCAATGTCTCAGATTTAAGATGCGATGGACGGTTTAGATTGATTGCTTTTGAATTCAACGGTAGAGATCAGCTGGGACGCTCTATAAAAGGCGGACTTGAGCATTTTCAGAGTTTTTTACTTTTGCGAAATCAGAAAATCCATTTCCTCTCGCGATTCTTGCATTTTTGGGAGTTGTGTAAGCGATTTCAGGCGACATTTCCAATTTCCAGTGATATCTCATTGTTTGTTGATCTTTTTCGACTGTAGGTCCCCCCAATTTCTTCAGTTTTAGTAAGTATTTTCCAAGTTTTTTCACATTTTTGTATTCTGTAATGGCTGTGGACGGTAGTGGGGCTTCGGGAAGGGATTTAGAGGTGGTGAGGGTGGATGAGCCTATTTTGGCGACGCCTAGCGATATCTCCGAGGTGATATTGGGTGGGGAAAATATTTGAAGAAGGCCTGACAGCTCGGTGGACACATCAGAACAGTGGGGGGCTTCGGATTACCTGTTGAAATTGAAGGAAGCCGATCTGGGTAGACTTAGGGCTAAA
>NW_019263384.1:0-16180 GCF_002742605.1 Olea europaea var. sylvestris
CCCAAAACGGATACTGGGTGCAAAAGTTGCACTCAATTCTTCGTGCGTCGACAATCCAAGCGTTCCAAATATGCAAGTGCTCGTACTTTTGAAAAATGGCTGAAATCCCTCGAACGTCATGACGAAGTGGTGAGTTCAATCCAAAATGGTCGCTACGTTTCCAAAAAGCACTTATGGTCCCAAAACGGACATCGGGTGCAAAAGTTGCACTCAACTCATCGTACGTGGACAATCCAAGCGTTCCAAATATGCAAGGGCTCATTCTTTCAAAAAATGGCTAAAATTCCTCATACGTCACGACGAAGTGGTGAGTTCAATCCAAAACGGTCGCTACATTTCCAAAAAGTACTTATGGTCCAAAAACGGACACCGGGTGCAAAAGTTGCGCTCAATTCTTCGTACGTCGACAATCCAAGAGTTCCAAATATACAAGTGCTCATGCTTTCGAAAAATGGCTAAAATCCCTCATACGTCACGACGAAGCGGTGAGTTCAATCCAAAACGTTCGCTACAATTCCAAAAAGTACTTATGGTCTCATAACGGACACCGGGTGTAAAAGTTGAGCTCAATTCTTCGTACGTCAACAATCCAAGCTTGCAAATATGCAGGTGCTCATTTTTTCGAAAAATGGCTGAAATCCCTCGTACGTCACGACGAAGTGGTGAGTTCAATCCAAAACGGTCGCTACATTTCCAAAAAGTACTTATGGTCCAAAAATGGACACCGGGTGCAAAAGTTGTGCTCAATTCTTCGTACGTCGACAATCCAAGCGTTCCAAATATGCAAGTGCTCATTCTTTCGAAAAATGGCCGAAATCCCTCATACGTCACGACGAAGTGGTGAGTTCAATCCAAAACGGTCGATACATTTCCAAAAAGTGCTTATGGTCCAAAAACGGACACCGGGTGCAAAAGTGGCGCTCAATTCTTCGTCAGACGACAATCCAAGCGTTCCAAATATGCAAGTGCTCACGCTTTCGAAAAATGGCTGAAATCCCTCATACGTCACAATGAAGTGGTGAGTTCAATCCAAAATGGTCGCCACATTTCCAAAAAGTACTTATGGTCCTAAAACGGACATCGGGTGCAAAAGTTGCTCTTAATTCTTCGTACGTCGACAATCTAAGTGTTCCAAATAAGCAAGTGCTCACGCTTTCGAAAAATGGCTGAAATCGCTCATATGTCATGACGAAGTGGTGAGTTCAATCCAAAACGGTCGCCACGATTCCAAAAAGTACTTATGGTCTCAAAACGGACACCGGGTGCAAAAGTTGTGCTCAATTCTTCGTACGTTGACAATCCAAGCGTTCCAAATATCCAAGTGCTCAGTATTACGAAAAAATGGCTGAAATCCCTCGTACGTCACGACGAAGTGGTGAGTTCAATCCAAAACGGTCGCTACATTTCCAAAAAGTACTTATGGTCCCAAAACGGACATCGGGTGCAAAAGTTGCGCTCAATTCTTCGTACGTCGACAATCCAAGCGTTCCAAGTATGCACGGGCTCATTCTTTCGAAAAATGGCCGAAATCCCTCATACGTCACGACGAAGTGGTGAGTTCAATCCAAAACGGTCGCCACGATTCCAAAAAGTACTTATGGTCTCAAAACGGACACCGGGTGCAAAAGTTGTGCTCAATTCTTCGTACGTCGACAATCCAAGCGTTCCAAGTATGCACGGGCTCATTCTTTCGAAAAATGGCCGAAATCCCTCATACGTCACGACGAAGTGGCGAGTTCAATACAGAACGGTCGCTACATTTCCAAAAAGTACTTATGTTCCAAAAACGGACACCGGGTGCAAAAGTTACGCTCAATTCTTGGTACGCCGACAATCCAAGCGTCCCAAATATCCAAGTGCTCATTCTTTTGAAAAATGGTCGAAATCCCTCATACATCACGACGAAGTGGTGAGTTCAATCCCAAACGGTCGCTACATTTCCAAAAAGTACTAATGGTCCCAAAACGGACACGGGGTGCAAAAGTTGTGCTCAATTCTTCGTACGTCGACAATCCAAGCGTTCCAAATATGCAAGTGCTCATTCTTTTGAAAAATGGCCAACATCCCTCGTACGTCACAATGAAGTGATGAGTTCAATCCAAAACGGTCGCTACATTTCCAAAAAGTTCTTATGGTCCCAAAACGGACATCGGGTGCAAAAGTTGCGCTCAATTCTTCATACGTCGACAATCCAAGCGTTCGAAATATGCAAGTGCTCATTCTTTTGAAAAATGGCCGATATCCCTTATACGTCATTATGAAGTGGTGAGTTCAATCCAAAACGGTCGCTACATTTCCAAAAAGTACTTATGGTCCCAAAATGGACAACGGGTGCAAAAGTTGTGCTCAATTCTTCGTATGTCGACAATCCAAGCGTTCCAAATATGCAAGTGCTCATTCTTTCGAAAAATGGCCGATATCCCTTATACTTCATGATGAAGTGGTGAGTTCAATACAAAACGATCGCTACAATTCCAAAAAGTACTTACGGTCCAAAAACGGACATCGGGTGCAAAAGTTGCGCTCAATTCTTCGTACGTCGACAATCCAAACGTTCCAAATATGCAAGTGCTCACACTTTCAAAAAATGGCTGAAATCCCTCTAACGTCAGGACGAAGTGGTGAGTTCAATCCAAAATGGTCGCTACATTTCCAAAAAGTACTTATGGTCCCAAAATGGACACCGGGTGCAAAAGTTACGCTCAACTCTTCGTACGTCGACAATCCAAGCGTTCCAAATATGCAAGGGTTCATTCTTTCAAAAAATGGCCGAAATTCCTCATACGTCACGATGAAGTGGTGAGTTCAATCCAAAACGGTCGCTACATTTCCAAAAAGTACTTATGGTCCAAAAATGGACACCGGGTGCAAAATTGTGCTCAATTCTTCGTACGTCGACAATCCAAGCGTTCCAAATATGCAAGTGCTCATTCTTTTGAAAAATGGCCGAAATCCCTCATACGTCACGACGAAGTGGTGAGTTCAATCCAAAACGGTCGCTATATTTCCAAAAAGTACTTATGGTCCCAAAACGGATACTGGGTGCAAAAGTTGCGCTCAATTCTTCGTGCGTCGACAATCCAAGCGTTCCAAATATGCAAGTGCTCATTCTTTTGAAAAATGGCCGAAATCCCTCATACGTCACGACGAAGTGGTGAGTTCAATCCAAAACGGTCGCTACATTTCCAAAAAGTACTTATGGTCCCAAAACGGATACTGGGTGCAAAAGTTGCGCTCAATTCTTCGTGCCTCGACAATCCAAGCGTTCCAAATATGCAAGTGCTCACACTTTCAAAAAATGGCTGAAATCCCTCGAACGTCATGACGAAGTGGTGAGGTCAATCCAAAATGGTCGCTACATTTCCAAAAAGTACTTATGGTCCCAAAACGGACACCGGGTGCAAAAGTTGCACTCAACTCTTCGTACGTGGAAAATCCAAGCGTTCCAACTATGCAAGGGCTCATTCTTTCAAAAAAAGGCCAAAATTCCTCATACGTCATGACGAAGTGGTGAGTTCAATCCAAAACGGTCGCTACATTTCCGAAAAGTACTTATGGTCCAAAAACAGACACCGGGTGCAAAAGTTACGCTCAATTCTTCGTACGCCGACAATCCAAGCGTTCCAAATATCCAAGTGCTCATTCTTTCGAAAAATGGCCGAAATCCCTCATACGTCACGACGAAGTGGTGAGTTCAATCCAAAACGGTCGCTACATTTCCGAAAAGTACTTATGGTCCAAAAACAGACACCGGGTGCAAAAGTTACGCTCAATTCTTCGTACGCCGACAATCCAAGCGTTCCAAATATCCAAGTGCTCATTCTTTCGAAAAATGGCCGAAATCCCTCATACGTCACGACGAAGTGTTGAGTTCAATCCAAAACGGTCGCCACAATTCCAAAAAGTACTTATGGTCCTAAAACGGACACCGTGTGCAAAAGTTACGCTCAATTCTTCGCACGCCGGCAATCCAAGTGTCCCAAATATCCAAGTGCTCATTCTTTCGAAAAATGGCCGAAATCCCTCATACGTCACGACGAAGTGGTGAGTTCAATCCAAAACGGTCGCTACATTTCCAAAAGTACGTATGGTCCAAAAATGGACACCGGGTGCAAAAGTGGCGCTCAATTCTTCGTAAGTCGACAATCCAAGCGTTCCAAATATGCAAGTGCTCACGCTTTCGAAAAATGGCTGAAATCCCTCATACGTCACGACGAAGTGGTGAGTTCAATCCAAAATGGTCGCCACATTTCCAAAAAGTACTTATGGTCCCGAAACGGACACCGGGTGCAAAAGTTGCGCTCAATTCTTCGTACGTCGACAATCCAAGCGTTCCAAATATGCAAGTGCTCACGCTTTCGAAAAATGGCTGAAATCCCTCATACGTCACGACGAAGTGGTGAGTTCAATCCAAAACGGTCGCCACAATTCCAAAAAGTACTTATGGTCTCAAAACGGACACCGGGTGCAAAAGTTGTGCTCAATTCTTCGTACGTGGACAATCCAAGCGTTCCGAATATCCAAGTGCTCAGTATTACGAAAAATGGCCGAAATCCCTCGTACGTCACGACGAAGTGGTGAGTTCAATCCAAAACGGTCGCTACCAAATATGCAAGTGCTCATTCTTTCGGAAAATGGCCGAAATCCCTCGTACGGCACGACGAATTGGTGAGTTCAATCCAAACCGGTCGCTACATTTCCAAAAAGTACTTACGGGCCCAAAACGGACACCGTGTGCAAAAGTTACGCTCAATTCTTCGTACGCCGACAATCCAAACGTTCCAAATATGCAAGTGCTCATTCTTTCGGAAAATGGCCGAAATCCCTCGTACGGCACGACGAATTGGTGAGTTCAATCCAAACCGGTCGCTACATTTCCAAAAAGTACTTACGGGCCCAAAACGGACACCGTGTGCAAAAGTTACGCTCAATTCTTCGTACGCCGACAATCCAAACGTTCCAAATATGCAAGTGCTCATTCTTTCGGAAAATGGCCGAAATCCCTCGTACGGCACGACGAATTGGTGAGTTCAATCCAAACCGGTCGCTACATTTCCAAAAAGTACTTACGGGCCCAAAACGGACACCGTGTGCAAAAGTTACGCTCAATTCTAAATGGCCGAAATCCCTCATACATCACGACGAAGTGGTTAGTTCAATCCCAAACGGTCGCTACATTTCCAAAAAGTACTTATGGTCCCAAAAGGGACACGGGGTGCAAAAGTTACGCTCAATTCTTCGTACGCCGACAATCCAAGCGTTCCAAATATGCAAGTGCTCACGCTTTCGAAAAATGGCTAAAATCCCTCATACGTTACGACGAAGTGGTGAGTTCAATCCAAAATGGTCGCCACATTTCCAAAAAGTACTTATGGTCCTAACACGGACAACGGGTGCAAAAGTTGCGCTTAATTCTTCGTACGTCGACAATCCAAGCGTTCCAAATATGCAAGTGCTCACGCTTTTGAAAAATGGCTGAAATCCCTCATACGTCACGACGAAGTGGTGAGTTCAATCCAAAACGGTCGCCATAATTCCAAAAAGTACTTATGGTCTCAAAACGGACACCGGGTGCAAAATTTGTGCTCAATTCTTCGTACGTTGACAATCCAAGCGTTCCAAATATCCAAGTGCTCAGTATTATGAAAAATGGCCGAAATCCCTCGTACGTCACGACGAAGTGGTGGGTTCAATCCAAAACGGTCGCTACATTTCCAAAAAGTACTTATGGTCCCGAAACGGACACCGGGTGCAAAAGTTGCGCTCAATTCTTCGTACGTCGACAATCCAAGCGTTCCGAATATGCACGGGCTCATTCTTTCGAAAAATGGCCGAAATCCCTCATACGTCACGACGAAGTGGCGAGTTCAATATAGAACGGTCGCTACATTTCCAAAAAGTACTTATGTTCCAAAAACGGACACCGGGTGCAAAAGTTACGCTCAATTCTTTGTACGCCGACAATCCAAGCGTCCCAAATATCCAAGTGCTCATTCTTTTGAAAAATGGCCGAAATCCCTCATACATCACGACGAAGTGGTTAGTTCAATCCCAAACGGTCGCTACATTTCCAAAAAGTACTTATGGTCCCAAAACGGACACGGGGTGTAAAAGTTATGCTCAATTCTTCGTACGCCGACAATCCAAGCGTTCCAAATATGCAAGCGCTCACGCTTTTGAAAAATGGCCAAAATCCCTCATACATCACAACGAAGTGGTGAGTTCAATCCAAAACAGTCGCTACATTTCCAAAAAGTACTTATGGTCCTAAAACGGACACCGGGTGCAAAAGTTGTGCTCAATTCTTCGTACGTCGACAATCCAAGCGTTCCAAATGTGCAAGTGCTCATTCTTTTGAAAAATGGTCGACATCTCTCGTACGTCACGATGAAGTGATGAGTTCAATCCAAAACGGTCGGTACATTTCCAAAAAGTTCTTACGGTCCCAAAACGGACATCAGGTGCAAAAGTTGCGCTCAATTCTTCGTACGTCGACAGTCCAAGCGTTCGAAATATGCAAGTGCTCATTCTTTCGAAAAATGGCCGATATCCGTTATACGTCATGATGAAGTGGTGAGTTCAATCCAAAACGGTCGCTACATTTCCAAAAAGTACTTATGGTCCCAAAACGGACAACGGGTGCAAAAGTTGTGCTCAATTCTTCGTATGCTGACAATCCAAGCGTTCCAAATATGCAAGTGCTCATTCTTTCGAAAATGGCCAAAATCCCTCGTACGTCACGATGAAGTGGGGAGTTCAATCCAAAACGGTCGCTACATTTCCAAAAAGGACTTACGGGCCCAAAACGGACACCGTGTGCAAAAGTTACGCTCAATTCTTCGTACGTCGGCAATCCAAAAGTTCCAAATATGCAAGTTCTCACACTTTCGAAAAATGGTTAAAATACCTCGTACTTCACGATGAAGTGGTGAGTTCAATCCAAAACGATCGCTACATTTCCAAAAAGTACTTATGGTCCCGAAACGGACACCGGGTGCAAAAGTTACGCTCAATTCTTCGTACGTCGGCAATCCAAAAGTTCCAAATATGCAAGTTCTCACACTTTCGAAAAATGGTTAAAATACCTCGTACTTCACGATGAAGTGGTGAGTTCATTCCAAAACGATCGCTACATTTCCAAAAAGTACTTATGGTCCCGAAACGGACACCGGGTGCAAAAGTTACGCTCAATTCTTCGTACGCCGACAATCCAAGCGTTCCAAATATGCACGGGCTCATTCTTTCGAAAAATGGCCGAAATCCCTCATACGTCACGACGAAGTGGCGAGTTCAATATAGAACGGTCGCTACATTTCCAAAAAGTACTTATGTTCCAAAAACGGACACCGGGTGAAAAAGTTGTGCTCAATTCTTCGTATGTCGACAATCCAAGCGTTCCAAATATGTAATCGCTCACGCTTTCGAAAAATGGCAGAAATCCCTCATACATCACGACGAAGTGGTGAGTTCAATCCAAAACGGTCGCTACATTTCCAAAAAGGACTTACGGGCCCAAAACGGACACCGGGTGCAAAAGTTGTGCTCAATTCTTCGTATGTTGACAATCCAAGCGTTCCAAATATGTAATCGCTCACGCTTTCGAAAAATGGCAGAAATCCCTCATACGTCACGACGAAGTGGTGAGTTCAATCCAAAACGGTCGCTCCATTTCCAAAAAGTACTTATGGGCCCAAAACGGACACCGTGTGCAAAAGTTACGCTCAATTCTTTTTACGTCGGCAATCCAAGCGTTCCAAATATGTAATCGCTCACGCTTTCGAAAAATGGCAGAAATCCCTCATACGTCACGACGAAGTGGTGAGTTCAATCCAAAACGGTCGCTCCATTTCCAAAAAGTACTTATGGGCCCAAAACGGACACCGTGTGCAAAAGTTACGCTCAATTCTTTTTACGTCGGCAATCCAAGCGTTCCAAATATGTAATCGCTCACGCTTTCGAAAAATGGCAGAAATCCCTCATACGTCACGACGAAGTGGTGAGTTCAATCCAAAACGGTCGCTACATTTCCAAAAAGGACTTACGGGCCCAAAACGGACACCGTGTGCAAAAGTTACGCTCAATTCTTTTTACGTCGGCAATCCAAGCGTTCCAAATATGCAAGTGCTCACACTTTTGAAAAATGGTTGAAATACCTCGTACTTCACGATGAAGTGGTGAGTTCAATCCAAAACGATCGCTACATTTCCAAAAAGTACTTATGGTCCCAAAACGGACACCGGGTGCAAAAGTTGTGCTCAATTCTTCGTAAGTCGACAATCCAAGCGTTCCAAATATGCAAGTGCTCACGCTTTCGAAAAATGGCTGAAATCCCTCACACGTCACGACGAAGTGGTGAGTTCAATCCAAAACGGTCGCTATATTTCCAAAAAGTACTTATGGTCCTAAAACGGACATCGGGTGCAAAAGTTGCGCACAATTCTTCGTACGTCGACAATCCAAGCGTTCCAAATATGCAAGTGCTCATGCTTTTAAAAAATGGCTGAAATCCCTCATACGTCACGACGAAGTGGTGAGTTCAATCCAAAACGGTCGCCACAATTCCAAAAAGTACTTATGGTCTCAAAACGGACATCGGGTGCAAAAGTTGTGCTCAATTCTTCGTACGTCGACAATCCAAGCGTTCCTAATATGCAAGTGCTCATGCTTTTAAAAAATGGCTGAAATCCCTCATACGTCACGACGAAGTGGTGAGTTCAATCCAAAACGGTCGCTACATTTCCAAAAAGTACTTATGGTCCCAAAACGGACACCGGGTGCAAAAGTTGCTCTCAATTCTTCGTATGTCGACAATCCAAGCGTTCCAAATATGCAATCGCTCACGCTTTCGAAAAATGGCAGAAATCCCTCATACATCACGACGAAGTGGTGAGTTCAATCCAAAACGGTCGCTACATTTCCCAAAAGTACTTATGGTCCTAAAATGGACATCGGGTGCAAAAGTTGCGCACAATTCTTCGTACGTCGACAATCCAAGCGTTCCAAATATGCAAGTGCTCATGCTTTTAAAAAATGGCTGAAATCCCTCATACGTCACGACGAAGTAGTGAGTTCAATCCAAAACGGTCGCCACAATTCCAAAAAGTACTTATGGTCTCAAAACGGACATCGGGTGCAAAAGTTGTGCTCAATTCTTCGTACGTCGACAATCCAAGCGTTCCGAATATGCAAGTGCTCAGTATTTCGAAAAATGGCCGAAATCCCTCGTACGTCACGAGGAAGTGGTGAGTTCAATCCAAAACGGTCGCTACATTTCCAAAAAGTACTTATGGTCCCGAAACGGACACCGGGTGCAAAAGTTGCGCGCAATTCTTCGTATGTCGACAATCCAAGCGTTCCAAATATGCAATCGCTCACGCTTTCGAAAAATGGCAGAAATCCCTCATACATTACGACGAAGTGGTGAGTTTAATCCAAAACGGTCGCTACATTTCCCAAAAGTACTTATGGTCCTAAAACGGACACCGGGTGCAAAAGTTGTGCTCAATTCTTCGCATATCGACAATCCAAGCGTTCCAAATATGCAAGTGCTCATTCTTTTGAAAAATGGCCGACATCCCTCGTACGTCACGATGAAGTGGTGAGTTCAATCCAAAACAATCGCTACATTTCCAAAAGGTTCTTATGGTCCCAAAACGGACACCGGGTGCAAAAGTTGCGCTCAATTCTTCGTACGTCGACAATCCAAGCGTTCGAAATATGCAAGTGCTCATTCTTTCGAAAAATGGCCGAAATCCCTTATACGTCATGATGAAGTGGTGAGTTCAATCCAAAATGGTCGCTACATTTCCAAAAAGTACTTATGGTCCCAAAACGGACACCGGGTGCAAAAATTGTGCTCAATTCTTCGTATGTCGACAATCCAAGCTTTCCAAATATGCAAGTGTTCATTCTTTCAAAAAATGGCCAAAATCCCTCGTACGTCACGATGAAGTGGTGAGTTCAATCCAAAACGATCGCTACATTTCCAAAAAGGACTTACGGGCCCAAAACGGACACCGTGTGTAGAAGTTACGCTCAATTCTTCGTACGTCGGCAATCCAAGCGTTCCAAATATGCAAGTGCTCACACTTTCGAAAAATGGTTGAAATCCCTCGTACTTCACGATGAAGTGGTGAGTTCAATCCAAAACGGTCGCTACGTTTCCAAAAAGTACTTATGGTCCCAAAACGGACACCGGGTGCAAAAGTTGCGCTCAATTCTTCGTACGTCGACAATCCAAGCGTTCCAAATATGCAAGGGCTCATTCTTTCAAAACCTGGTAGAAATCCCTCATACGTCACGACGAAGTGGTGAGTTCAATCCAAAATGGTCGCTACATTTCCAAAAAGTACTTATGGTCAAAAAAGGACACCGGGTGCAAAAGTTACGCTCAATTCTTCGTACGCCGACAATCCAAGCGTCCCAAATATCCAAGTGCTCTTTCTTTCGAAAAATGGCCGAAATCCCTCATACGTCATGACGAAGTGGTGAGTTCAATCCAAAACGGTCGCTACATTTTCAAAAAGGACTTATGGTCCAAAAACGGACACCGGGTGCAAACGTTGCGCTCAATTCTTCGTACGCCGACAATCCAAGCGTCCCAAATATCCAAGTGCTCTTTCTTTCGAAAAATGGCTGAAATCCCTCATACGTCATGACGAAGTGGTGAGTTCAATCCAAAACGGTCGCTACATTTTCAAAAAGGACTTATGGTCCAAAAACGGACACCGGGTGCAAACGTTGCGCTCAATTCTTCGTACGTCGACAATCCAAGCGTTCCAAATATGCAAGTGCTCAGGCTTTCGAAAAATGACTGAAATCCCTCATACGTCACGACGAAGTGGTGAGTTCAATCCAAAACGGTCGCTACAATTAGAAAAAGTACTTATGGCCCCAAAACGGACACCGGGTGCAAAAGTTGCGCTCAATTCTTCGTAAGTCGACAATCCAAGCGTTCCAAATATGCAAGTGCTCAGGCTTTCGAAAAATGACTGAAATCCCTCATACGTCACGACGAAGTGGTGAGTTCAATCTAAAACGGTCGCTACATTTCCAAAAAGTTCTTATGGTCCCAAAACGGACACCGGGTGCAAAAGTTGTGCTCAATTCTTCGTATGTCGACAATCCAAGCGTTCCAAATATGCAAGTGCTCATTCTTTCGAAAAATGGCCGAAATCCCTCGTACGTCACGACGAAGTGGTGAGTTCAATCTAAAACGGTCGCTACATTTCCAAAAAGGACTTACGGGCCCAAAAGGGACACCGCGTGCAAAAGTTACGCTCAATTCTTCGAACGTCGACAATCCAAGCATTCCAAATATGCAAGTGCTCACACTTTCGAAAAATGGTTGAAATCCCTCGGACTTCACGATGAAGTGGTGAGTTCAATCCAAAACGGTCGCTACATTTCCAAAAAGTACTTATGGTCCCAAAACGGACACCGGGTGCAAAAGTTGCGCTCAATTCTTCGTACGTCGACAATCCAAGCGTTCCAAATATGGAAGGGCTCATTCTTTCAAAACCTGGCAGAAATCCCTCATACGTCAGACGAAGTGGTGAGTTCAATCCAAAATGGTCGCTACATTTCCAAAAAGTACTTATGGTCCAAAAACGGACACCGGGTGCAAAAGTTACGCTCAATTCTTCGTACGCCGACAACCCAAGGTTCCCAAATATCCAAGTGCTCTTTCTATGGAAAAATGGCCGAAATCCCTCATACGTCACGACGAAGTGGTGAGTTCAATCCAAAACGGCCGCTACATTTTCAAAAACTACTTATGGTCCAAAAACGGACACCGGGTGCAAAAGTTGCGCTCAATTCTTCGTATGTCGACAATCCAAGTGTTCGAAATATGCAAGTGTTCATTCTTTCAAAACCAAGCAGAAATCCCTCAAACGTCACGACGAAGTGGTGAGTTCAATCCAAAATGGTCGCTACATTTCCAAAAAGTACTTATGGTCCAAAAACGGACATCGGGTGCAAAAGTTACGCTCAATTCTTCGTACGTCGACAATCCAAGCGTCCCAAATATCCAAGTGCTCTTTCTTTCGAAAAATGGCCGAAATCCCTCATACGTCACGATGAAGTGGTGAGTTCAATCCAAAACGGTCGCTACATTTTCGAAAAGTACTTATGGTCCAAAAACGGACACCGGGTGCAAAAGTTGCGCTCAATTCTTCGTGCGTCGACAATCCAAGCGTTCCAAATATACAAGTGCTCACGCTTTCGAAAAATGACTGAAATCCCTCATACGTCACGACGAAGTGGTGAGTTCAATCCAAAACGGTCGCTACAATTACAAAAATTACTTATGGCCCCAAAACGGACACCGGGTGCAAAAGTTGCGCTCAATTCTTCGTACGTCGACAATCCAAGCGTTCCAAATATGCAAGTGCTCATTCGTTTGAAAAATGGCTGACATCCCTCGTACGTCACGATGAAGTGGTGAGTTCAGTCCAAAACGGTCGCAACATTTCCAAAAAGTTCTTATGGTCCCAAAACGGACACCGGGTGCAAAAGTTGCGCTCAATTCTTCGTACGTCGACAATCCAAGCGTTCGAAATATGCAAGTGCTCATTCTTTCGAAAAATGGCCGAAATGCCTTATATGTCATGATGAAGTGGTGAGTTCAATCCAAAACGGTCGCTACATTTCCAAAAAGTACTTGTGGTCCCAAAACGGACACCGGGTGCAAAAGTTGTGCTCAATTCTTCGTATGTCGACAATCCAAGCGTTCCAAATATGCAAGTGCTCATTATTTCGAAAAATGGCCGAAATCCCTCGTATGTCACGATGAAGTGGTGAGTTCAATTCAAAACGATCGCTACATTTCCAAAAAGGACTTACGGGTCGAAAACGGACACCGTGTGCAAAAGTTACGCTCAATTCTTCGTACGTCGGCAATCCAAGCATTCCAAATATGCAAGTGCTCACACTTTCGAAAAATGGTTGAAATCCCTCGTACTTCACGACGAAGTGGTGAGTTCAATCCAAAACGGTCGCTACGTTTCAAAGAGTACTTACGGGCCCAAAACGGACACCGGGTGCAAAAGTTATGCTCAATTCTTCGTACGCGGACAATCCAAGCATTCCAAATAAGCAAGTGCTAACCCTTTTGAAAAATGGCTGAAATCCCTCATACGTCACAACGAAGTGGTGACTTCAATCCAAAACGGTCGCTACATTTCCAAAATGTACTTATGGTCCCAAAACGGACACCGGGTGCAAAAGTTATGCTCAATTCTTCGTACGCGGACAATCCAAGCATTCCAAATAAGCAAGTGCTAACCCTTTTGAAAAATGGCTGAAATCCCTCATACGTCACAACGAAGTGGTGACTTCAATCCAAAACGGTCGCTACATTTCCAAAATGTACTTATGGTCCCAAAACGGACACCGGGTGCAAAAGTTATGCTCAATTCTTCGTACGCGGACAATCCAAGCATTCCAAATAAGCAAGTGCTAACCCTTTTGAAAAATGGCTGAAATCCCTCATACGTCACAACGAAGTGGTGACTTCAATCCAAAACGGTCGCTACATTTCCAAAATGTACTTATGGTCCCAAAACGGACACCGGGTGCAAAAGTTGCGCTCAATTCTTCGTACGTCGACAATCCAAGCGTTCCAAATATGGATGGGCTCATTCTTTCGAAACCTGGCAGAAATCACTCATACGTCACGATGAAGTGGTGAGTTCAATCCAAAATGGTCGCTACATTTTCAAAAAGTACTTATGGTCCAAAAATGGACACCGGGTGCAAAAGTTGCGCTCAATTCATCGTACGTCGACAATCCAAGAGTTCCAAATATGCAAGTGCTCACGCTTTTGAAAAATGGCTGAAATCCCTCATATGTCACGACGAAGTGGTGAGTTCAATCCAAAACGGTCGCTACATTTCCAAAAAGTACTTATGGTCCAAAAACGGACATCGGGTGCAAAAGTTGCGCTCAATTCTTCGTACGTCGACAATCCAAGCGTTCCAATTATGCAAGTGCTCACGCTTTCGAAAAATGACTGAAATCCCTCATACGTCACGAGGAAGTGGTGAGTTCAATCCAAAACGGTCGCTACAATTACAAAAAGTACTTATGGCCCCAAAACTGACACCGGGTGCAAAAGTTGTGCTCAATTCTTCGTACGTCGACAATCCAAGCGTTCCAAATATGCAAGTGCTCATTCTTTTGAAAAATGGCCGACATCCCTCGTACGTCACGATGAAGTGGTGAGTTCAGTCCAAAACGGTCGCTACATTTCCAAAAAGTTCTTATGGACCCAAAACGGACACCGGGTGCAAAAGTTGCGCTCAATTCTTCGTACGTCGACAATCCAAGCATTCGAAATATGCAGGTGCTCATTCTTTCGAAAAATGGCCGAAATCCCTTATATGTCATGATGAAGTGGTGAGTTCAATCCAAAACGGTCGCTACATTTCCAAAAAGTACTTATGGACCCAAAATGGACACCGGGTGCAAAAGTTGTGCTCAATTCTTCGTATGTCGACAATCCAAGCGTTCCAAAATATGCAAGTGCTCATTCTTTCGAAAAATGGTCGAAATCCCTCGTACGTCACGACGAAGTGGTGAGTTCAATCCAAAACGGTCGCTACATTTCCAAAAAGTACTTATGGTCCAAAAACGGACACCGGGTGCAAAAGTTACGCTCAATTCTTCGTACGCCGACAATTCAAGCGTTCCAAAATTGCAAGTGCTCATTCTTTTGAAAAATTGCCGAAATCCCTCGTACGTCACGATGAAGTTGTGAGTTCAATCCAAAACGGTCGCTACATTTCCAAAAAGTACTTATGGTCCCAAAACGGACACCGTGTGCAAAAGTTACGCTCAATTCTTCATTCGCCGACAATCCAAGCGTTCCAAATTTGCAAGTGCTCATTCTTTTGAAAAATGGCTAAAATCCCACATACGTCACGAAGAAGTTGTAAGTTAAATCCTAAACGGTCGCTACATTTCCAAAAGGGACTTACGGGCCCAAAACGGACACCGGGTGCAAAAGTTACGCTCAATTCTTTGTACGCCGACAATCCAAGCGTTCCAAATGTGTAAATGCTCACACTTTCGAAAAATTACCGAAATCCCTGATACGTCATGATGAAGTGGTGAGTTCAATCCAAAACGGTCGCTACATTTACAAAAAGTACTTATGGTCCCAAAACGGAAATCGTGTGCAAAAGTTACGCTCAATTCTTCGTACGCCGGCAATCCAAGCGTTTCAAATATGCAAGTGCTCACTCTTTTGAAAAATGGCCGAAATCCCTCTTACGCCAAGACGAAGTTGTGAGTTAAATCCACAACGGTCGCTACATTTCCAAAAAGTACTTATGGTCCCAAAACGGACACCGTGTGCAAAAGTTACGCTAAATTCTTCGAACGCCGGCAATCCAAGTGTTCCAAATGTGCAAGTGCTCATTCTTTCGAAAAATGGCCGAAATTCCTCATACGTCACGACGAAGTTGTGAGTTCAATCCAAAACGGTCGCTACATTTCCAAAAAGTACTTATGGGCCCAAAACGGACACCGGGTGCAAAAGTTGCGCTCAATTCTTCGTGCGTCGACAATCCAAGCGTTCCGAATATGCAAGTGCTCATTCTTTCGAAAAATGGCTGAAATCGCTCGTACGTCCCGACGAAGTTGTGAGTTCAACCCAAAACTTTTGCTACACTTCCAAAAAATACTTATGGTCCCAAAACGGACACTGGGTGCAAAAGTTGCGCTCAATTCTTCGTACGTCGACAATCCGAGCGTTCCAAATATGCAAGTGCTCATTCTTTCTAAAAATGTCTAAAATCCCTCGTACGTCACGACGAAGTTGTGAGTTCAATCCAAAACGGTGGCTACATTTCCAAAAAGTACTTATGGACCCAAAACGGACACCGTGTGCAAAAGTTACGCTAAATTCTTCGTACGCTGGCAATCCAAGTGTTCCAAATATGCAAGTGCTCACTCGTTCGAAAAATGGCCAAAATCTCTCATACGTCACGACGAAGTTGTGAGTTCAATCTAAACCGGTCGTTACATTTCCAAAAAGTACTGATGGTCCCAAAACGGATGCCTGGTGCAAAAGTTGCGCTCAATTCTTCGAACGTCGACAATCCAAGCGTTCCAAATATGCAAGTGCTCATTCTTCTGAAAAATGGCCGAAATCCCTCGTACGTCACGACGAAG
>NW_019263385.1:0-4916 GCF_002742605.1 Olea europaea var. sylvestris
TTTTGGTAAGATAAAATAACTAATCATAATCCTTACCATTTCCTTAAGTTTTTTGTTTTATCTATCAGTAACACCATTCATGACAGGGGATAACCTAGCATGGTACACTGTGTGACGATTCTACAGTCCTCTAGGAATTTAGAAAAGGCTCTAGACTTTGTTCTCCTGATTCGTCATATCTACCATGGTATTTACCATCACAGTTAGATCTACCATGTTTAATTTTTTTGTTTTGTTGATTTTCAACCTCAACTTTGTAAGCTTTAAACATGTCTAGTGATTGGGATTCTTAATGAATGAAATACATGTAACCATAAATTGAAAAAGGGTCTTTGAACTTAATAAATTTCATATACCATTCCAGGAAGCTGAAGGGAATGGCCATCACATATTTGTATGAATTAGTTCTAAATCGCCCGAAGTCCTATTGGCATCTAAATTCCTCATGTTTGTTTGTTTCCTCTTAATCCAATTAACACAAATACTTAAGTTTTAAAAATCAATGAGATCAAGATTTTCTTTCGACATAAGCATTTCAATTATCTTTTGAGAGATATCATAACTAGATAAAGAATTGGAAGGGTAATTAGCAAAAAACATCCCTATCGTTTGTACTCATTGCGAAAATAGTCCCTATTATTTCGAACTTGTTATTTACACCCTCATTTCAAACCTTTCTTGCAAAATTGATCCTTTTCGTCATATTCCGTTAAATACCTTCCGTTAAATATGTGTAATTTGATGTAAAATGTCCCTATCGTTTGCTATAATTGTGCAATAGTCCGTATCATTTCAATTTTGACATTTGAATATTCAGACATTTTTTTGCTTAAAAGGTCCTTGCGTCCATTTTTTCTATTATAACATTATAAAATAACTAATTTATCATCATCTTTAAATAAAAGAAAAATATAAAAAATTAATATAAAAAAAATTGTATCTAGAGTTTCTAATATTTTTTAAAAATTACAAACAAATCTCACATATAAAAATTTAAAACATTCTAATAAAAAAATATTTTATATTCCCAAATAGCCCACCTACCCCTACTCGTATGCCTATCCTCCACCACCAAAATAATTAAGAAGAGAATTAAAAGCATGAAAAAATAGTTGATGAGGAATAAATACCATTTTGTTTTTATAATCTTTTTCTATTTTTAATTTTTTTTTTACATTTATTATACTGTTAATTATCTCTTTAATTAATTTTGTGGTGATGGTGGTGGTGGAGTGTAGGGGATGGGCGTAGGGTGTGTGGGTTAATTGGTAAGATGAAATATTTTTGTTTATAAAAATGTTTCAATTATTTTCTTGAGACTCGTTTGTATTTTAAAAAAAAATTAGAAACTTTAGATATTATTTCTATTTTCTATTTGGTTCTTTAATTATGATGATAAATTAGTCATTTCATAATGTTATAATGGAAAAAATGGACGCAAGGACCTTTTAGGCAAAAAAACGTCGATTTGAATATCCAAATGTCAAAATTGAAATGATAGGGACGATTTGTGTAATTTGAGCAAACAATAGGGACCTTTTACATCAAATTACACATATTTAACAGATGGATTTAATGGAATATGACGGAGAGGACCAATTCTACAAGAAAGGTTTGAAATGAGGGTGTAAATAGCAGGTTCAAAACGATAGGGACCATTTTTGCAATAAATACAAACGATAGGGACATTTTTTGCTAATTACCCTTCCGATTCAGAACCCACAATACTTGAATTAAGAAAAAAAACAAAACTTACTATTTTCAAAAGAACGGGAGTAACCGAATTTGTCTAGTGTAGAAATAAAAATCAAATTTTGTCCAAAAGATAGTTCCACATATGTCTCTTTCAAATCTAAATAATAATTAGTCTTTAATGATAACCTAAAAGTCTCTATAGCCTCAACTTTAACTTTTTTCATTGCCCGCATAAATGAATCTTTTAGCATCAATTGACTTTCGGTTATTTAGACAACCCTACATAGATACGCTTATGTGAGTAGTGATACCAAAATATATTCATCATGTGTGTTTAGGTACTAAAACTAAATTAATCTCAGAACAAATCAAAGTGAGTGGTGTACTTTTCATTATATGCCAAGCTTGGTTTTTAGTATTGTCCCTCTTGATGTGTCAAGGATTTCTACAAAAGGAACAACAAAATGACTACTTATTTTCAAGTTTTTGCTGTTTCTTTTGAGTTGAACCATTTGTAGTTCCTAATTCTTTTTCTTTTAAACTTGTCCTTAGAGGTACTTGCCTAGTGAGTACTTTCAGTTCACGCTTGCTTTAGCTTTCCTTCTTTTTGCACACAATATGAAATGAACTCTTTAAAAGTCTACTTCTTTTTTAACAGTTATAACAAACTTTAAATTGATGGAATTTTATAGGAAGACAAATCAAAATTAAATGCAAGAGCAAGTCATCAGATAACTCAAGTTTTAGTGCCACTAGATTTGAAGCAAGATGAGACATCTCCATAACATACTACATATGTTTCATTTATCTTTATATTTTAGTGGCACTAATTTTCGTTAGAAACATACTAGTTTCGATCTTATCATTTTCAGCAAAGTGTTTCAATTTTTTCAAGAAATTTCTTGGCAATGTTACCTTATTGGACACAATTCCCCTGATTGTTATTGAAATTTCACGCTTCATGATCATAGGATTCAAGTGGTTTGAACAATACGACTTATCAGAGTCCCGTTTTTCATCAATGAAACTTTTATCCATAAAAGCAGTGGGTTGTTTAGTGTTTAACACAAGTTCTAAAGCCGAGTAAACAAGAATGATATGAACATTCTCTATTCAGTCCTTAAAATTTGGTTCCATTAAGCATATCAATTGAATTGATGTTAGAAGATATTACAGAAATAGATGTATTAATCGAATAGAGAACTTAAACCTAAATAACATGTTCATATGAAAATCCATATTAAACAATCAATGGTTTCAAATAATGGTGGTCCCGTCACAAGAGACTAAACACAATATTGATATTTAGTCTTTCAATAGAAATATCAACTTTAAATGATATTCTTAGTGTAGTAATCAAATAATGACAATAAAACATGTCAACCATTAAGTCTACCTTTTGGACCGATTCAATGTTTATATAAAATAGCTTTACAATTGTCACGGGTGTGAATGTAATTTGGCAAAATAATTACGTTCCTTTGGGCCGGCTAATATCTTCATGGATTACATATACACAACCATCCTAATATTCAAATAAATCAGTTTAGGCAAGAGATGTTACTTTGATAACAAGTTGCTTCAACAAATCTAATTTAGAACATTAGTAATTCAAAAAAGAAAAACTTTAATGCTAAGATTTGAATTTGATTGCCCTACTTTGGGCTCTGTGCTGCTACCACGTTGTTCCTAAGTTGAAACGCAGTATTGATATTTTAGAGTGGCGTTCAATACTAATATATTACAGTCACAATTTTTGCTTGTCCGACCACCTTAAAAATACACCATAACTAAAATATATTTTTATTAATGTTGGGAAAAAAATGTATGGCAACATGTTTTATATTTAACTCATCTTAATCATTACCTGATTGGCTTTCTTAATTTCATAGATTTTTATGATCAAGCATCCATGTATTATATGTGTTGACGAACTCATATTTGGATTAATAAATTGTTGAGTGTTGTTAAATTCAGTAAATTTACATGTACTATTGTAACAGTGAAGCTCGCACAAACATTTCAACAGACAAGTGAGCTTGGCTGAACAAAATTTATACATAATTTGTTTAATTGGAAAATATATATACATAATTTGAATTTTTGAGATGGCTATATTTTTCCTAGTATATTTGACATTCAAAACGTGATAAAATTGAAGATCAGGGTAGATTCCTATATTAAATTCAAATTAATTGAACTCTCCTTTGTTCACTCAAATATTTACAAAATCTTTTAGGATTATTTCTTCTTTAAAACATGATCTTTCCTATTTCTTGAGTCATATCTTTAATAAATTCCTATTCATTAATTGACTCCATGATCATTTAGGATTTTCCAAGATAGAGGTTGAAAATAAATGCGATAATAAATAGGTTAAATTTTGTATGTTCACATTTACATCTGGTCGCGTGTGTAAACGGAACTGGATAGAATTTGTGCAACTTGTTTTTAACAAGATTCAAACTATTATAAAATAAAGAGAAAGGAGATTATAATAAAGCAATTAATAGACTTGTACGTATTTTATTGAAAACAAGAGTCCCATATTTATAGAAAAAAATTAAAGATATAATGATAATAATAATAATAACTAGGGTCGTAAGGATATAATTGTCATTCACTAATAATAATATTATTTACAACACTCCTCTTTGAATGACACATTACAAAATATCCACCTCGTTAAACCTTGTTTAATAAATATTCAATTGGTCAAAAATATCAAACAAAGTAGAAAGTGTACAGTTATTTTGGAGCATTAAAACTAAATGTTGCTTCACTAAAATCTTGCCATAAAAATTCAGTGGAATAAAATCTAAGCGAAGGAACGAGAGTATAGCTACGATCCCACTGATATTGATCACTGAAAATTTTTGAGTCGACTCATCCCAATCTCGTGAAATCAATTTCTTAAACGTAGATGTTGGTGCATTTGTGAATAAATCAGTTATATTGTCACCTGAGTGGACTTGACGAACATCGATATCGCTATTTTTTTTGAAACTCATGCGAAAGAATTTTAGAGAAATTTGATTATTCCCGTCCCTTTTGATATAATCTCATTTGAGTTGTTCAATGCAAGGTTCATTGTATTTATACAAAATCGTTGTACTATTGTTGAAATTAATTTGCATGATGCTTGATATGATGGGTCACATTCCTCAATCGCACATATTTTCGACCTGTTTCACGGATTGTAATAATTTCAGAATGATTTA
>NW_019263385.1:12038-16166 GCF_002742605.1 Olea europaea var. sylvestris
AAAAAAATTATGGATTATGCTGTAAGATTGTTAAAGAGACATGATTAAAACATGATTTAGAGTTCGATTATATTGGGTTTGAATTTATCGTGGTATTATCACATTATGAGAAATCGATACTTATCGATCACCGGAGTTTAAGTTATACTGGTATTCGAAAGGGTTAGAAATTGAAGTTACGTATATGTTATCATTGAGTGATATGGAATTAAAGGAAAAGAACATCATATTGAGCTATCTCAATTGTTGTTGGGGATAATCAGAATTTTAGAAAATCATGAACAATTGAATTTTTGCAGATAATGTTAATTTAGAATGAAAGTAGCTACCATCAAATATTTTTCGTTTGTGGTTCCAAGTACACAAAATGGAAACAAAATGGTAAAATATCATTGTTGATAGATCAATAAAGGTTACAAGATTCTTTCCAAATGATATACTCAGTTTGTGAGACAGAAATATAAATTATATTTAGATTAAATTGTTATTTATATGGTGAAGATTGAGTATCTATTTTTGGCATAATGGTAGGGATAAATTACATTGTGCAAATTCTTTTGGTAGAATGCCAGACATGATGAAGACAATTCATAAGAGAGTTATTAACTATGATTTTTTAATTAAAGGGGCCTTGGATAATTATTTATTTACATGGAGTTGATATATAAAAACTAGATGCAAGTGACGATATTTGAGTTTATATATAGATATCGAAATATTCTAAGGACAATTATGGCGATGAAACTGGTAAGGGAAAATAGGCCCTGGATTGGTTCAGATGACTTCTGAAGATATGAAATTGATCAGAGAAAAGTTGAAAGCAATGCAAGATTGATAGAAAAGTTATGCAGATAGACACAGGAAAGATCTTGAATTTGTGGTTGGAGATAAAGTTTTTCTGAAATTTTCACCTTGGAAAGGGGTTTTGAAATTTGGCAAACAAGGAATTTGAGTCCACAATACATTGGGTCATATGAGATTATTGGATTGATTGGTCCAGTTGTGTATCGATTAGATTTGTCAGCTGAATTATCTAGGATCAATGATGTTTTAATGTTTTCATGCTTCGTAAGTACATTGCAGATCCTTCTCATATTCTAGAATCTCAACCAGTTCAGCTGAAAGAGAATTTGACTTATATAGTAGAACCAGTGAGAATTCTAGACAGAAAGATACAAAATCAGCGAAACAAGACAATTTCATTTATAAAGGTACTAGGAAGAATTACGCGGTAGAAGAGGCTATATGGGAGAATGAGGATCAAATGTGTGCTCAATATCTTCATCTATTAATTACCTAGTCAATTGCTAGTTGAATTTCGAGGACGAAATTCTTTTAAGGAGGTAAGATTGTTACAATCCATTTTATCTAGTCAAAAGTCAAGAGTTGAATTTTCAAAGTCAAAGTCAAATGACGAGTTTAATGAAGTAAATTATTTTATTGGAGTTATTTTACAAAATGAAAATATTTTGAGGGTCTAAGATGGAAAAATAATAATAATAATTATTTTGGGAAGCTAATTAAATATTATTAAAAGTTAAGGGATTAAATGTTATGTTTAATTGAAGTAGTGGGACTTCCTTTGTAAATTGAATTAGTGGCCATTTAAAACCCAATTGCCCATTTCTTTTACACACACATACAATACATATAAGGGGAAAAAAAGGGGCAGAGAGAGCTGGAAGAATCGAGAAAGAAAGGGAGAAAAGAGAAAGGAAAAAAAAAAGAAAGGAAAGGAAGAAAAGGAAGAAGAGGAAGTAAGTGTTGATTTCTTCAAGTACTATTTCATTTCTTAAAGAATTAGAAAGTATGTGTTTGTTGTATTATGATGTTAAATATTCTAGGGTTCTAAGTTGTTGATTTAAATTTTAGATTGAAGGAAAGAGCATGATTTCAAGCCAATCTTTGTGAGTGGTGTTTGATATTTACATTAAGGTAAGTAATATGATTTTTGAACGAACCCCAGAAATTTTTAGTCGGGATTTTTGATTAAGTATTGCTAATGGAATAATTGAGGTGATGAAATATTCAAGTGAAAGCATGATTTTATGAAGCTAGATTAAAGATAAGTTGGTTGTGTTCTTTGTGTCAGTTTTTACTAGATTGTATAGTGAAATTATTTTATGCTTGGAATTAAGTATTTTTTTATGAATTGGTTATTAGTAGAGGAACTAGAAAGTGGGATTAACTTCAATTGATTAAAGAAATTTGGGGAAGATTCAAGAGAAAATGTGAAAGTTGAGGAATTAAGTGGTGACTTTGCATTAGTTTAATTGTCATATTTTAATTTGAGTTATTACATTGGTATTTCAAGTAGTGATGTGGAAGTTGGAGATGCCGGTCAATTTAACCTGATTTTTATTCATAGAGCTATGAGTGGATATAAAACTTATTTTTCACAAATTAATTATTTATTAAATTTATGTTAGATTAGAAAATGTATTATTTCATATAGTTGATTTGATAGCATGATTTTTACAATAAAGTGGATTTATAATTAGTTATTTTTAAAGTTAAATTTAGTTCAGTTAAATTATTTCATTGGCATATTATTTCAGTATTAAATATTTTAGTATATTTAAAGTTATTTTAAAACTACCAGAAAGTACTCAGGTGATTTTATCCCAGTCTACACTAGTGTGAATGTGTTTCCACAGTGTATGACCAGTTATGGTGATTTTACTCGCTCTACACTATTGTGAATGTGTTTTCATAGTGTATGATCAAAATTACAGAATTTTAACTCTGCGCGCATATAACTAGAATTACAGAATTTCAGAATTCCAGAATTTCAGAATTGAATAGCTTTGCCATGTATATCGGTACAAATCGATACATGAGTGAGGTTATTCCGGGGTATTTTTTTTGGTGTGATGTTTCAATATTTTTCTACAACTTATCAGATTTCATATTATAGAATTCAGTTTATTCAGTTCTCAAAACAAAGCTTCCAGCCTATAGTATTGAGCAATAATATTTCATAGATTTTCATGAATATCATATTATTTATATTTGTTACATTTTACAGTTACTTATCGAGAATGAAGAACAGAGAATTTTATGATTTATTCATGTTTGATTTTAAAAGTGTTACCAGATTTCAGAATTTCTAGAAGTTTTAGTAGTACAAGAATTTTCAGAAAATATGCTAAATGAGAAAAGTTTACTTATTTGAAAATTATCCACTCACTAAGCTTTAAGCTCATATTTTTTTTTTTTTACCTTTTTCTTTATCAGACATCTGCAACCTAATTGAGTAGCTTTGGAGCCTGTCGAACCACCAAATTGAGCCACGCGTCATAGGTTTATGACATCCTTTATCAGATTATACATTATGTGTTCTTTTAGGATACATGTAGTTTAAGTCAGAAAAATTCATCATGGGCTCATTACATTCTTGAATGGCTAGCATTTTATTTGAATAGTTTGTATTCTGAGGTATTGGGTTGAGGAAACTTGGCTATTGTTTAGGTGATTTTAGCTCATATTTTAGGAGAAACTCTATCAAAATTTTGTTAGAAATATTTTTCAGTCAAGCAAGTCAAGTTGCCTTGGTGGTGGGTCCGGCGTTTAGCTAGTATCTACCATCGGCGTACAACACGTGTCGGATCTACTAGGATGATTCGGACGGGTCGTGTCAACAAGCCTGTAAGATATGAGTTTTGAGTACTTTTTGAAATCACGCTCATGACATTTCTACTGTAAGAGCACATTCGAGGTATGAAAGATGAAAAAAATTATATTTAGCATATCTTCATCTGTAATTATTTCTCCACGAAATTTCAATTTTGAACATATTTTGTACAATTGTATTCATTAACAGTTTATAAGTCTTGCAAGAGAAGATGCATCCCTTCACAATAGACTTGGGAGAGGACTACAGTCTTCTGGTGGTGGTAAAATCTTTCAGTCAATTTTTTTAAAAGAACCATGATTCTTTACAATGAGGTATTTGATTTTCAATACTTTATGAAGATGGTAACGAAGGAAGATAAGTACTTTTGTAAGATTTTGCAGGGATTCTTTATTTTCTTATTTTATTGTCTCTTCCAGATCTTTGAGATGGGGCAAACATCAGCATCTAGAATCCACGAGTGATAATTTTTGTCAAATACATCGAGTACAAAA
>NW_019263386.1:0-14762 GCF_002742605.1 Olea europaea var. sylvestris
GGAATGCTTGGATTGTAGGCGATCGAAGAACTGAGTGTGACTTTTGCATACGGTGTCCGTTTTTGGCCCATAAGTACTTTCCGGAAGTGTAGCGATCCTTTTGGATTTAACCCACCCTTTTGTTCACATCGTATGAGGGATTTCAGTCGTTTGTGGATGAACAAGCACTTGTCTATTTGGAACGCTTGGATTGTCGGCTATCGAAGAACTGAGTGTAACTTTTGCATAAGGTGTCCGTTTTCGGCCCATAAGTACTTTTCGGAAATGTAGCGATCCTTTTGGATTTAACCCACCCTTTTGTTCACATCGTATGAGGGATTTCAGTCGTTTGTGGATGAACTAGCACTTGCCTATTTGGAATGCTTGGATTGTCGGCTATCGAAGAACTGAGTATAAATTTTGCATACGGTGTCCGTTTTGGGCCCATAAGTACTTTTCGAAAATGTAGGGACCCTTGTGAATTGAACTCACAGCTTCGCCGTGATGTATGATGGATTTTGGCCATTTTTGGAATAGCAAGCACTTGCTTATTTGGAACGGTTGGATTGTCGGCGTTCGAAGATCTGAGTGTGACTTTTGCATACGGTGTCTGTTTTGGGCCCATAAGTACTTTTGGAAAATGTAGCGATCCTCTTGGATTGAACCCACGCCTTTCATCATGTCGTATGAGTGATCTCGGCCATTTGTTAAAGAACGCGCAGTTGCTTATTTGGAATGCTTGGATTGTCGGCGATCGAAGAACTGAGTGTGACTTTTGCATACGGTGTCCGTTTTGGGCCCGTAAGTACTTTTTGGAAGTGTAGGGATACTTTTGGATTGAACCCACCCTTTTTTGCGTGATGTATGAGGGATTTCGATCCATTGTGGAAAAATAAGCACCTGCGTATTTGGAACGGTTGGATTGTCGGCGATCTAAGAACTGAGTGTGACTTTTGCATATGGTGTCCGTTTTGGGCCCATAAGTACTTTTCGAAAATGTAGCGATGCTTTTGGATTGAACCCAGCTTTTTTCGCGTGATGTATGAGGGATTTCGGTCCTTTGTGGAAGAACAAGCACTTGCTTATTTGGAATGCTTGGATTGTATGCGACCGAAGAACTGAGTGTGACTTTTGCATACAGTGTCCGTTTTGGGACCATAAGTACTTTCCGGAAATGTAGGGATCCTTTTGGATTTAACCCACCCTTTTGTTCACATCGTATGAGGGATTTCAGTCTTTTGTGGATGAACAAGCACTTGCCTATTTTGAATGCTTGGATTGTCGGCTATCGAAGAACTGATTGTACCTTTTGCATACGGTGTCCGTTTTGCGTCCATAAGTACTTTTCGGAAATGTAGCGACCCTTTTGAATTGAACTCACAGCTTCACCATTACGTATGACGGATTTTGGCTCTTTTTAGAATAGCAAGCACTTGCTTATTTGGAACGGTTGGATTGTCGGCGATCTAAGAACTGAGTGTGACTTTTGCATACGGTGTCCGTTTTGGGCCCATAAGTACATTTCGAAAATGTAGCGATCTTTTGGATTGAACCCAGCTTTTTTCGTGTGATGTATGAGGGATTTCGGTCCTTTGTGGAAGAACAACCACTTGCGTATTTGGAATGCTTGGATTGTAGGCGATCAAAGAACTGAGTGTAACTTTTGCATACGGTGTCTGTTTTGCGCCCATAAGTACTTTCCGGAAATGTAGCGATCCTTTTGGATTTAACCCACCCTTTTGTTCACATCGTATGCGGAATTTCAGTCGATTGTGGATGAACAAGCACTTGCCTATTTCGAATGCTTGGATTGTCGGCTATCAAAGAACTGAGTGTAACTTTTGCATACGGTGTCCGTTTTGGCCCCATAAGTACTTTATGAAAATGTAGCGACCCTTTTGAATTGAACTCACAGCTTCACCGTGACGTATGACGGATTTTGGCCATTTTTGGAATAGCAAGCACTTGCTTATTTGGAACGGTTGGATTGTCGGCGTTCGAAGATCTGAGTGTGACTTTCGCATACGGTGTCCGTTTTGGGCCCATAAGTACTTTTGGAAAATGTATCGATCCTCTTGGATCGAACCCACGTCTTTCATCATGTCGTATGAGTGCTCTCGGCCATTTGTTAAAGAACTCGCAGTTGCTTATTTGGAATGCTTGGATTGTCGACGATCGAAGAACTGAGTGTGACTTTTGCATACGGCATCCGTTTTGGGCCCGTAAGTACTTTTTGGAATTGTAGGGATCCTTTTGGATTGAACCCACCCTTTTTCGCGTGATGCATGAGGGATTTTGATCCGTTGTGTAAGAACAAGTACTTGCGTATTTGGAACGGTTGGATTGTCGGCGATCTAAGAACTGAGTGTGACTTTTGCATACGGTGTCCGTTTTGGGCCCATAAGTACTTTTCGGAAATGTAGCGATCATTTTGGATTGAACCCAGCTTTTTTCGCGTGATGTATGATGGATTTCGGTCCTTTGTGGAAGAACAAGCACTTGCTTATTTGGAATGCTTGGATTGTAGGCGATCGAAGAACTGAGTGTGACTTTTGCATACGGTGTCCGTTTTGGGCCCATAAGTACTTTCCCGAAATGTAGCGATCCTTTTGAATTTAACCCACCCTTTTGTTCACATCGTATGAGGGATTTCAGTCGTTTGTGGATGAACAAGCACTTGCCTATTTGGAATACTTGGATTGTCGGCGATCGAAGAACTGAGTGTGACTTTTGCATACGGTGTCCGTTTTGGGCCCATAAGTACTTTTTGGAAATGTAGCGATCCTTTTGGATTGAACCCACCCTTTTTCGCGTGATGTATGAGGGATTTCGATCCGTTGTGGAAGAACAAGCACTTGCTTATTTGGAACGGTTGGATTGCCGGCGATCTAAGAACTGAGTGTGACTTTTGCATACGGTGTCCGTTTTGGGCTCATAAGTACTTTTCGGAAATGTAGCTATCCTTTTGGATTGAACCCAGCTTTTTTCGCGTGAAGTATGAGTTATTTCGGTCCTTTGTGGAAGATCAAGCACTTGCTCATTTGGAATGCTTGGATTGTGGACAATCGAAGAACTGAGTGTGACTTTTACATACGGTGTCCGTTTTGGGCCCATAAGTACTTCCCGGAAATGTAGCAATCCTTTTGGATTTAACCCACCCTTTTGTTCACATCGTATGAGGGATTTTAGTCGTTTGTGGATGAACAAGCACTTGACTATTTGGAATGCTTGGATTGTCGGCTATCGAAGAACTAAGTGTAACTTTTGCATACGGTGTCCGTTTTGGGCCTATAAGTACTTTTCAGAAATGTAGCGACCCTTTTGAATTGAACTCATAGCTTCGCCGTGACGTATGATGGATTTTGGCCATTTTTGGAAGAGCGAGCACTTGCTTATTTGGAACGGTTGGATTGTCGGCGTTCGAAGATCTGAGTGTGACTTTTGCATACGGTGTCCGCTTTGGGCCCATAAGTACTTTTTGAAAATGTAGCGATCCTCTTGGATCGAACCCACGCCTTTCATCATGTCGTATGAGTGATCTTGGCCATTTGTTGAAGAAGACGCAGTTGCTTATTTGGAATGCTTGGATTGTCGGCGATCGAAGAACTGAGTGTGACTTTTGCATACGGTGTCCGTTTTGGGCCCGTAAGTACTTTTTGGAATTGTAGGGATCCTTTTTGATTGAACCCACCCTTTTTCTCGTGATGTATGACAGATTTCGATCCTTTGTGGAAGAACAAGCACTTGCGTATTTGGAACGGTTGGATTGTCGGCGATCTAAGAACTGAGTGTGACTTTTGCATATGGTGTCTGTTTTGGGCCCATAAGTACTTTTCGATAATGTAACGATCCTTTTGGATTGAACCCACCCTTTTTTGCATGATGTATGAGGGATTTCAGTCCTTTGTGGAAGTACAAGCACTTGCTTATTTGGAATGCTTGGATTGTCGGCGATCGAAGAACTGAGTGTGACTTTTGCATACGGTGTCCATTTTGGGCCCATAAGTACTTTCTGGAAATGTAGCGATCCTTTTGGATTGAACCCACCCTTTTTCGTGTGATGTATGAGGGATTTCGATCCGTTGTGGAAGAACAAGTACTTGCTTATTTGGAACGGTTGGACTGCTGGCGATCTAAGAACTCATTGTGACTTTTGCATACGGTGTCCGTTTTGGGCCAATAAGTACTTTTCGGAAATGTAGCGATCCTTTTGGATTGAACCTAGCTTTTCTCGCGTGATGTATGAGGGATTTTGGTCCTTTGTGGAAGATGAAGCACTTGCTCATTTGGAATGCTTGGATTGTAGGCAATCGAAGAACTGAGTGTGACTTTTACATACGGTGTCCGTTTCGGGCCCATAAGTACTTTCCAGAAATGTAGCGATCCTTTTGGATTTAACCCACCCTTTTGTTCACATCGTATGAGGGATGTGAATCATTTGTGGATGAACAAGCACTTGCCTATTCGGAATGCTAGGATTGTCGGCTATCGAAGAACTGAGTGTAACTTTTGCATACGGTGTCCGTTTTGGGCCCATAAGTACTTTTCAAAAATGTAGCGACCCTTTTGAATTGAACTCACAGCTTCGCCGTGTTGTATGATGGATTTTGGCCATTTTTGGAATAGCAAGCACTTGCTTATTTGGAACGGTTGGATTGTCGGCGTTCGAAGATCTGAGTGTGACTTTTGCATACGGTGTCCGTTTTGGGCCCATAAGTACTTTTGGAAAATGTAGCGATCCTCTTGGATCGAACCCACGCCTTTCATCATGTCATATGAGCGATCTTGGCCATTTATTAAAGAACACGTAGTTGCTTATTTGGAATGCTTGGATTGTCGGCAATCGAAGAACTGAGTGTGACTTTTGCATACGGTGTTCGTTTTGGGCCCGTAAGTACTTTTTGGAAGTGTAGGGATCCTTTTGGATAGAAACCACCCTTTTTCGCGTGATGTCTAAGGGATTTCGGTCCTTTGTGGAAGAACAAGCACTTGCGTATTTGGAACGGTTGGATTGTCGGCGATCTAAGAACTGAGTGTGACTTTTGCATATGGTGTCCGTTTTGGGCCCATAAGTACTTTTCGGAAATGTAGCGACCCTTTTGGATTGAACCCGGCTTTTTTCGCGTGATGTCTAAGGGATTTCGGTCCTTTGTGGAAGAACAAGCACTTGCTTATTTGGAATGCTTGGATTGTAGGCGATCAAAGAAATGAGTGTGACTTTTGCATACGGTGTCCGGTTTGGGCCCGAAATGTAGCGATCCTTTTGGATTGAACCTAGCTTTTCTCGCGTGATGTATGAGGGATTTCGATCCATTGTGGAAGAACAAGCACTTGCTTATTTGGAATGCTTGGATTGTCGACGATCGAAGAACTAAGTGTGACTTTTACATACGGTGTCCGTTTCGGGCCCATAAGTACTTTCCAGAAATGTAGCGATCCTTTTGGATTGAACCTAGCTTTTCTCGCGTGATGTATGAGGGATTTCGATCCATTGTGGAAGAACAAGCACTTGCTTATTTGGAATGCTTGGATTGTCGACGATCGAAGAACTAAGTGTGACTTTTACATACGGTGTCCGTTTCGGGCCCATAAGTACTTTCCAGAAATGTAGCGATCCTTTTGGATTGAACCTAGCTTTTCTCGCGTGATGTATGAGGGATTTCGATCCATTGTGGAAGAACAAGCACTTGCTTATTTGGAATGCTTGGATTGTCGACGATCGAAGAACTAAGTGTGACTTTTACATACGGTGTCCGTTTCGGGCCCATAAGTACTTTCCAGAAATGTAGCGATCCTTTTGGATTGAACCTAGCTTTTCTCGCGTGATGTATGAGGGATTTCGATCCATTGTGGAAGAACAAGCACTTGCTTATTTGGAATGCTTGGATTGTCGACGATCGAAGAACTAAGTGTGACTTTTACATACGGTGTCCGTTTCGGGCCCATAAGTACTTTCCAGAAATGTAGCGATCCTTTTGGATTGAACCTAGCTTTTCTCGCGTGATGTATGAGGGATTTCGATCCATTGTGGAAGAACAAGCACTTGCTTATTTGGAATGCTTGGATTGTCGACGATCGAAGAACTAAGTGTGACTTTTACATACGGTGTCCGTTTCGGGCCCATAAGTACTTTCCAGAAATGTAGCGATCCTTTTGGATTGAACCTAGCTTTTCTCGCGTGATGTATGAGGGATTTCGATCCATTGTGGAAGAACAAGCACTTGCTTATTTGGAATGCTTGGATTGTCGACGATCGAAGAACTAAGTGTGACTTTTACATACGGTGTCCGTTTCGGGCCCATAAGTACTTTCCAGAAATGTAGCGATCCTTTTGGATTGAACCTAGCTTTTCTCGCGTGATGTATGAGGGATTTCGATCCATTGTGGAAGAACAAGCACTTGCTTATTTGGAATGCTTGGATTGTCGACGATCGAAGAACTAAGTGTGACTTTTACATACGGTGTCCGTTTCGGGCCCATAAGTACTTTCCAGAAATGTAGCGATCCTTTTGGATTGAACCTAGCTTTTCTCGCGTGATGTATGAGGGATTTCGATCCATTGTGGAAGAACAAGCACTTGCTTATTTGGAATGCTTGGATTGTCGACTATCGAAGAACTGAGTGTAACTTTTGCATACGGTGTCCGTTTTGGGCCCATAAGTACTTTTCGAAAATGTAGCGACCCTTTTGAATTGAACTTACAGTTTCGCCGTGTTGTATGATGGATTTTGGCCATTTTTGGAATAGCAAGCACTTGCTTATTTGGAACGGTTGGATTGTCGGCGTTCGAAGATCTGAGTGTGACTTTTGCATACGGTGTCCGTTTTGCGCCCATAAGTACTTTTGGAAAATGTAGCGATCCTCTTGGATCGAACCCACGCCTTTCATCATGTCGTGTGAGTGAATTCGGCCATTTGTTGAAGAACACGCAGTTGCTTATTTGGAATGCTTGGATTGTCGGCGATCGAAGAACTGTGTGTGACTTTTGCATACGGTGTTCGTTTTGGGCCCATAAGTACTTTTTGGAAATGTAGCGATCCTTTTGGATTGAACCCACCCTTTTTCGCGTGATGTATGAGGGATTTCGGTCCTTTGTGGAAGAACAAGCACTTGCTTATTTGGAATGCCTGGATTGTCGCCGATCGAAGAACTGAGTGTGACTTTTGCAAACGGTGTCCGTTTTGGGCCCATAAGTACTTTTCAAAAATGTAGCGATCCTTTTGGATTTAACCCACCCTTTTGTTCACATCGTATGAGGTATTTCAGTCGTTTGTGGATGAACAAGCACTTGCCTATTTGGAATGCTTGGATTGTCGGCTATCGAAGAACTGAGTGTAACTTTTGCATACGGTGTCCGGTTTGGGCCCATAAGTACTTTTCGAAAATGTAGCGACCCTTGTGAATTGAACACACACTTTCGCCGTGACGTATGATGGATTTTTGCCATTTTTGGAATAGCAAGTACTTGCTTATTTGGAACGGTTGGATTGTCGGCGTTCGAAGATCTTAGTGTGACTTTTGCATACGGTGTCCGTTTTGGGCCCATAAGTACTTTTGGAAAATGTAGCGATCCTCTTGGATCGAACCCACGCCTTTCATCATGTCATGTGAGTGAATTTGGCCATTTGTTGAAGAACACGCAGTTGCTTATTTGGAATGCTTGGATTGTCGGCGATCGGAGAACTGAGTGTGACTTTTACATACGGAGTCCGTTTTGGGCCCATAAGTACTTTTGGAAAATGTAGCGATCCTCTTGGATCGAACCCACGCCTTTCATCATGTCATGTGAGTGAATTCGGCCATTTTTTGAAGAACACGCAGTTGCTTATTTGGAATGCTTGGATTGTCGGCGATCGAAGAACTGAGTGTGACTTTTGCATACGGAGTCCGTTTTGGGCCCATAAGTACTTTTTGGAAATGTAGCATTCCTTTTGGATTGAACCCACCCTTTTTCACGTGCTGTATGAGGGATTTCGATCCGTTGTGGAAGAACAAGCACTTGCATATTTGGAACGGTTGGATTGTCGGCGATCTAAGAACTGATTGTGACTTTTGCATACGGTGTCCGTTTTGGGCCCATAAGTACTTTTCGAAAATGTAGCGATCCGTTTGGATTGAACCCAGCTTTTTTCGCATGATGTACGAGGGATTTCGGTCCTTTGCGGAAGAACAAGCACTTGCTTATTTGGAATGCTTGGATTTTAGGCGATCGAAGAACTGAGTGTGACTTTTGCATACGGTGTCCGTTTTCGGCCCATAAGTACTTTTGGAAAATGTAGCGATCCTCTTCGATCGAACCCACGCCTTTCATCTTGTCATATGAGTGATCTCGGCCATTTGTTGAAGAACATGCAGTTGCTTATTTGGAATGCTTGGATTTCCGGCGATCGAAGAACTGAGTGTGACTTTTGCATACGGTGTCCGTTTTGGGCCCATAAGTAATTTTGGAAAATATAGCGATCCTCTTGGATCGAACCCATGCCTTTCATCATGTCGTATGAGAGATCTCGGCCATTTGCTAAAGAACACACAGTTGCTTATTTGGAATGGTTGGTTTGTCGGCGATCAAAGAACTGAGTGTGACTTTTGCATACGGTGTTCGTTTTTGGCCCATAAGTACTTTTCGGAAATGTAGCGATCCTTTTGGATTGAACCCAACTTTTTTCGCGTGATGTATGAGGGATTTCGGTCCATTGTGGAGGAACAAGCACTTGCTTATTTGGAATGCTTAGATTGTAGGCGATCGAAGAACTGAGTGTGACTTTTGCATACGGTGTCCGTTTTGGGCCCATAAGTACTTTTCGGAAATGTGGCGATCCTTTTGGATTGAACCCAGCTTTTTTCGCTTAATGTATGAGGGATTTCGGTCCTTTGTGGAAGAACAAGCACTTGCCTATTTGGAATGCTTGGATTGTCGGCTATCGAAGAACTGAGTGTGACTTTTGCATACGGTGTCCGTTTTGGGCCCATAACTACTTTTTGGAAATGTAGCGATCCTTTTGGATTGAACCTACCCATTTTTGCGTGATGTATGAGGGATTTCGATCCATTGTGGAAGAACAAGTACTTGCTTATTTGGAACGGTTGGATTGTCGGCGATCTAAGAACGGAGTGTGACTTTTGCATACGGTGTCCGTTTTGGGCCCATAAGTACTTTTCGAAAATGTAGCGATCCTTTTGGATTTAACCCGCCCTTTTGTTCACATCGTATGAGGGATTTCAGTCATTTGTGGATGAACAAGCACTTGCCTATTCGAAATGCTTGGATTGTCGGCTATCGGAGAACTGAGTGTAACTTTTGCATACGGTGTCCGTTTTTGGCCCATAAGTACTTTTCGAAAATGTAGCGACCCTTTTGAATTGAACTCACAGCTTCGCCGTGACGTATGACGGATTTTGGCCATTTTTGGAATAGCAAGCCCTTGCTTATTTGGAACGGTTGGATTGTCGGCGTTCGAAGACCTGAGTGTAACTTTTGCATACGGTGTCCGTTTTGGGCCCATAAGTACTTTTGGAAAATGTAGCGATCCTCTTGGATCGAACCCACGCCTTTCATCATGTCGTATGAGTGGTCTCGGCCATTTGTTGAAGAACCCACAGTTGCTTATTTGGAATGCTTGGATTGTCTGCGATCGAAGAACTGAGTGTGACTTTTGCATATGGTGTCCGTTTTGGGCCCATAAGTACTTTTTGGAAATGTAGCGATCCTTTTGGATTGAACCCACCCTTTTTCACGTGATGTGTGAGGGATTTCAATCCGTTGTGGAAGAAAAGCACTTGCTTATTTGGAACGGTTGGATTGTCGGCGATCTAAGAATTGAGTCTGACTTTTGCATGCGGTGTCCGTTTTTGGCCCATAAGTACTTTTCGAAAATGTAGCGATCCTTTTGGATTGAACCCAGCTTTTTTCGCGTGATGTACGTGGGATTTCGGTCCTTTGTGGAAGAACAAGCACATGCTTATTTGGAATGCTTGGATTTTAGGCGATCGAAGAACTGAGTGTGACTTTTGGATACAGTGTCCGTTTTGGGCCCATAAGTACTTTCCGGAAATGTAGCGATCCTTTTGGATTTAACCCACCCTTTTGTTCACATCGTATGAGGGATTTTAGTCGTTTGTGGATGAACAAGCACTTGCCTATTTGGAATGCTTGGATTGTCGGCTATCGAAGAACTGAGTGTAACTTTTGCATACGGTGTCCGTTTTGGGCCCATAAGTACTTTTCGGAAATGTAGCGACGCTTTTGAATTGAACTCACCGCTTCGCCGTGAGGTATGACGGATTTTGGCCATTTTTGGAATAGCAAGCACTTGCTAATTTGGAACGGTTGGATTGTCGGCGTTCGAAGATCTGAGTGTGACTTTTGCATACGGTGTCCGTTTTGGGCCCATATGTACTTTTGGAAAATGTTGCGATCCTCTTGGATCGAACCCACGCCTTTCATCATGTCGTATGAGTGGTCTCGTTCATTTGTTGAAGAACACGTAGTTGCTTATTTGGAATGCTTGGATTGTCTGCGATCGAAGAACTGAGTGTGACTTTCGCATACGGTGTCCGTTTTGGGCCCATAAGTACTTTTTTGGAAATGTAGCGATCCTTTTGGATTGAACCCACCCTTTTTCACGTTATGTATAAGGGATTACGATTCGTTGTGGAAGAAAAGTACTTGCTTATTTGGAACGGTTGGATTGTCGGCGATCTAAGAACTGAGTGTGACTTTTGCATACGGTGTTCGTTTTGGGCCCATAAGTACTTTTCGGAAATGTAGCGATCCTTTTGGATTGAACCCAGTTTTTTTGCGTGATGTACGAGGGATTTCGGTCCTTTGTGGAAGAACAAGCACTTGCTTATTTGGAATGCTTAGATTTTAGGCGATCGAAGAACTGAGTGTGACTTTTGCATACGGTGTCCGTTTTGGGCCCATAAGTACTTTTCGGAAATGTAGCGATCTTTTTGGATTTAACCCACCCTTTTGTTCACATCGTATTTGGGATTTCAGTCGTTTGTGGATGAACAAGCACTTGCCTATTCGGAATGCTTGGATTGTCGGCTATCGAAGAACTGAGTGTAACTTTTGCACACGGTGTCCATTTTGGGCCCATAAGTACTTTGCGGAAATGTAGCGACCCTTTTGAGTTGAACTCATAGCTTCGCCATGACGTATGATGGATTTTGGCCATTTTTGGAATAGCAAGCACTTGCTTATTTGGAACGGTTGGATTGTCGGCGTTCGAAGATCTGAGTGTGACTTTTGCATACGGTGTCCGTTTTGGGCCCATAAGTACTTTTGGAAAATGTAGCGATCCTCTTGGATCGAACCCACGCCTTTCATCATGTCGTATGAGTGATCTCGGCCATTTGTTGAGGAACACGCAGTTGCTTATTTGGAATGCTTAAATTGTCTGCGATCGAAGAACAGAGTGTGACTTTTGCATACGGCGTCCGTTTTGGGCCCATAAGTACTTTTTGGAAATGTAGTGATCCTTTTGGCTTGAACCCACCCTTTTCACTTGCTGTATGAGGGATTTCGATCCGTTGTGGAAGAACAAGCACTTGCTTATTTGGAACGGTTGGATTGCCGGCGATCTAAGAACTGAGTGTGACTTTTGCATATGATGTCCGTTTTGGGCCCATAAGTACTTTTCGAAAATGTAGCGATCCTTTTGGATTGAACCCAGCTTTTTTCGCGTGATGTAAGAGGGATTTCGGTCCTTTGAGGAAGAATAAGCACTTGTTTATTTGGAATGCTTGGATTAGGCGATCGAAGAACTGAGTGTGACTTTTGCATACTGTGTCCGTTTTGGGCCCATAAGTACTTTCCGGAAATGTAGCGATTCTTTTGGATTTAACCCACCCTTTTGTTCACATCGTATGAGGGATTTCGGCCATTTGTGGATGAACAAGCACTTGCCTATTTGGAATGCTTGGATTGTCGGCTATCGAAGAACCTAGTGTAACTTTTGCATACGATGTCCGTTTTGGGCCCATAAGTACTTTTCAAAAATGTAGCGATCCTTTTGGATTGAACCCAGCTTTTTTCGCGTGATGTTTGAGGGATTTCAATCCTTTGTGGAAGAACAAGCACTTGCTTATTTGGAACGGTTGGATTGTCGGCGATCTAAGAACTGAGTGTCACTTTTGCATGCGATGTCCGTTTTGGGCCCATAAGTACTTTTCAAAAATGTAGCGATCCTTTTGGATTGAACCCAGCTTTTTTCGCGTGATGTTTGAGGGATTTCAATCCTTTGTGGAAGAACAAGCACTTGCTTATTTGGAATGCTTGGATTGTAGGCGATCGAAGAACTGAGTGTGACTTTTGCATACGGTGTCCGTTTTGGGCCCATAAGTACTTTTCGAAAATGTAGCGATCCTTTTGGATTGAACCCAGCTCTTTTCGCATGATGTACGAGGGATTTCGGTCCTTTGTGGAAGAACAAGCACTTGCTTATTTGGAATGCTTGGATTGTCGGCTATCGAAGAACTGAGTGTAACTTTTGCATACGGTGTCCGTTTTGGGCCCATAAGTACTTTTCGGAAATGTACCGACCCTTTTGAATTGAACCCAGCTCTTTTCGCATGATGTACGAGGGATTTCGGTCCTTTACGGAAGAACAAGCACTTGCTTATTTGGAATGCTTGGATTGTAGGCGATCGAAGAACTGAGTGTGACTTTTGCATACGGTGTCCGTTTTGGGCCCATAAGTACTTTCCGAAAATGTAGCGATCCTTTTGGATTTAACCCACCCTTTTGTTCACATCGTATGAGGGATGTCAATCATTTGTGGATGAACATGCACTTGCCTATTCGGAATGCTTGGATTGTCGGCTATCGAAGAACTGAGTGTAACTTTTGCACACGGTGTCAGTTTTGGGCCCATAAGTACTTTTCGAAAATGTAGCGACCCTTTTGAATTGAACTCACAGCTTCGCCGTGAGGTATGACGGATATTGGCCATTTTTGGAATAGCAAGCACTTGCTAATTTGGAACGGTTGGATTGTCGGCGTTCGAAGATCTGAGTGTGACTTTTGCATACGGTGTCCGTTTTGGGCCCATTAGTACTTTTGGAAAATGTAGCGATCCTCTTGGATCGAACCCACGCCTTTCATCATGTCGTATGAGTGGTCTCGGCCATTCGTTGAAGAACACGTAGTTGCTTATTTGGAATGCTTGGATTGTCTGCGATCGAAGAACTGAGTGTGACTTTTGCATACGGTGTCCGTTTTGGGCCCATAAGTACTTTTTGGAAATGTAGCGATCCTGTTGGATTGAACCCACACTTTTTCACGTTATGTATGAGGGATTTCGATCCATTGTAGAAGAAAAGCACTTGCTTATTTGGAACGGTTGGATTGTCGGCGATCTAAGAACTGAGTGTGACTTTTGCATACGGTGTCCGTTTTGGGCCCATAAGTACTTTTCAGAAATGTAGCGATCCTTTTGGATGGAACCCAGCTTTTTTTGCGTGATGTATGAGGGATTTCGGTCCTTTGTGGAAGAACAAGCACTTGCTTATTTGGAATGCTTAGATTTTAGGCGATCGAAGAACTGAGTGTGACTTTTGCATACGGTGTCCGTTTTGGGCCCATAAGTACTTTTCGGAAATGTAGCGATCCTTTTGGATTTAACCCACCCTTTTGTTCACATCGTATGAGGGATTTCAGTCGTTTATGGATGAACAAGCACTTGCCTATTCGAAATGCTTGGATTGTCGGCTATCGAAGAACTGAGTGTAACTTTTGCACACGGTGTCCGTTTTGGGCCCATGCGTACTTTTCGGAAATGTAGCGACCCTTTTGAATTGAACTCATTGCTTCGTTGTGACATATGATGGATTTTGGCCATTTTTGGAATAGCTAGCACTTGCTTATTTGGAACGGTTGGATGTCGGCGTTCGAAGATCTGAGTGTGACTTTTGCATACGGTGTCCGTTTTGGGCCCATAAGTACTTTTGGAAAATGTAGCGATCCTCTTGGATCGAAGCCACGCCTTTCATCATGTCGTATGAGTGATCTCGGCCATTTGTTGAGGAACACGCAGTTGCATATTTGGAATGCTTGGATTGTCTGCGATCGAAGAACTGAGTGTGACTTTTGCATACGGTGTGCGGTTTGGGCCCATAAGTACTTTTTGGAAATGTAGCGATCCTTTTGGATTGAACCCACCCTTTTTCACGTGCTGTATGAGGGATTTCGATCCGTTGTGGAAGAACAAGCACTTGCTTATTTGGAACGGTTGGATTGGCGGCGATCTAAGAACTGAGTGTGACTTTTGCATACGGTGTCCGTTTTGGGCCCATAAGTACTTTTCGGAAATGTAGCGATCCTTTTGGATTGAACCCAGCTTTTTTCGCATGATGTACGAGGGATTTCGGTCCTTTGAGGAAGAACAAGCACTTGTTTATTTGGAATGCTTGGATTAGGCGATCGAAGAACTGAGTGTGACTTTTGCATACGGTGTCCGTTTTGGGCCCATAAGTACTTTTCGGAAATGTAGCGATTCTTTTGGATTTAACCCACCCTTTTGTTCACATCGTATGAGGGATTTCAGCCGTTTGTGGATGAACAAGCACTTGCCTATTTGGAATGCTTGGATTGCCGGCTATCGAAGAACCTAGTGTAACTTTTGCATACGATGTCCGTTTTGGGCCCATAAGTACTTTTTGGAAATGTTGCGATCTTTTTGGATTGAACCCACCCTTTTTCGGGTGATGTATGAGGGATTTCGATCCGTTGTGGAAGAACAAGCACTTGCTTATTTGGAACGGTTGGATTGTCGGCGTTC
>NW_019263386.1:15050-16165 GCF_002742605.1 Olea europaea var. sylvestris
GGATTTAACCCACCCTTTTGTTCACATCGTATGAGGGATTTCAGTCATTTGTGGATGAACAAGCACTTGCCTATTCGGAATGCTTGGATTGTCGGCTATCGAAGAACTGAGTGTAACTTTTACACACGGTGTCCGTTTTGGGCCCATAAGTACTTTTCGGAAATGTAGCGACCCTTTTGAATTGAACTCACAGCTTCACAAAGGTATGATGGATATTGGCCATTTTTGGAATAGCAAGCACTTGCTAATTTGGAACGGTTGGATTGTCGGCGTTCGAAGATCTGAGTGTGACTTTTGCATACGGTGTCCGTTTTGGGCCCATAAGTACTTTTGGAAAATGTAGCGATCCTCTTGGATCGAACCCACGCCTTTCATCATGTCGTATGAGTGGTCTCGGCCATTTGTTGAAGAACACGTAGTTGCTTATTTGGAATGCTTGGATTGTCTGCGATCGAAGAACTGAGTGTGACTTTTGCATATGGTGTCCGTTTTGGGCCCATAAGTACTTTTTGGAAATGTAGCGATCCTTTTGGATTGAACCCACCCTTTTTCACGTTATGTATGAGGGATTTTGATCCGTTGTGTAAGAAAAGCACTTGCTTATTTGGAACGGTTGGATTGTCGGCGATCTAAGAACTGAGTGTGACTTTTGCATACAGTGTCCATTTTGGGCCCATAAGTACTTTTGGAAAATGTAGCGATCCTCTTGGATCGAACCCACGCCTTTCATCATATCGTATGAGTGATCTCGGCCATTTGTTGAAGAACATGCAGTTGCTTATTTGGAATGCTTGGATTGTCGGCGATCGAAGAACTGAGTGTGACTTTTGCATACGGTGTCCGTTTTGGGCCCATAAGTACTTTTTGGAAATGTAGCGATCCTGTTGGATTGAACCCATAATTTTTCACGTTATGTATGAGGGATTTCGATACAATGTAGAAGAAAAGCACTTGCTTATTTGGAACGGTTGGATTGTCGGCGATCTAAGAACTGAGTGTGACTTTTGCATACGGTGTCCATTTTGGGCCCACAAGTACTTTTCAGAAATGTAGCGATCCTTTTGGATTGAACCCAGCTTTTTTCGCGTGATGTACGAGGGATTTCGGTCCTTTGT
>NW_019263387.1:0-5687 GCF_002742605.1 Olea europaea var. sylvestris
GGGCGTTTGAACGGTTTCTGTCCAAAAGGGCCTTCACTACAACAAATGTAAAGGTTCGGGGTGACAACTGTCACAAATCAAATGTTTGGAAAAAGTCTATAAGTGTTTTTAAAGATTTAAGGCTTTTGCTGCAATTTTTCCTTATTTATTTGATAAAGATGATCCCTTTGGGCCACCGTCACCCACAATTACATAGTATTCTACTTATTTTCAAAATAAATTACAAGTAATTGCCAGCTGATCTCTCTCTCTCTCTTCAAACGCACACACCACAGTGAAGCAGATACGGCCAGAGGGTTGCAACGGGATTGCTGTTTCATCAAACACTTGCGATGGTGCTGCTGCAGCTTTCACTTCAACGAGGTATTCAATTTAATTCTTGAGCGTGCGTTTTTTTTTTTTATTCGATCGTTTGATGAATATGGGTATCTTATGCGTTATAGCGAATTGGTTGATTAAGTTGCAGCTTGAAGCCCTAATCTTTGATTTGATTATTGTTTACGTGTGTTTATATTTGTGTCTTGGTGTTTCTTTAGTGAGGAACGTGAGGCTGTTGAGTCCTCGGATATTTGCGCTTGCGAATTCTCAGTTTTCAACTGCTGCTGAACCGTCTTGGAGACATGGAAATTCGCTTGTGAGTACTATTTCTCTTTTGATTTGTTTTTATACCATAATAGTTTGTTTACAGTTTTTTCCATTTTTATTGTACTTGATGCTCTATGAACAAAGAACCTGTGGAAGATGAAAATGCATAATGTGAATTATTGAATTTTATTATATATGTCTGCTTTGGGAATTCCAATTATGCTCATTTTAGTGTGAAGTAGAAGAATATAAGGAACAAAAGGGTGTTAAAGTTGTTAAAAAAAAAAAAAAGCCTTTAACCCCTGAATTTTGGATAAAACAATAAAAAGCGTAAGCAGGAATGTCATAGTTTTGGTTTTCATTATTTTTCTCTTTCGCTTGCTAAGTTCATGTACTTAGTGTATGCATCAACCTTTGGGTTAATTATTGCATTAATCTTTTTTAATTCAGAGAGTGCCAAATCTTATTGGTGGTAGATTTGTAGATTCAGAATCATCAGACTCAATTGATGTCTTGAATCCAGTAAGTGATTGAAATGTTGTAACAACACAGTTTCTTTATATTTAGTTATACGCATTTCTTTAGTGTTTATTTTCTTTGATTGGTTGATATCATAGGCAACACAAGAGGTAGTTTCACAAGTACCGTTAACTACAAACGATGAGTTCAAATCTGCAGTTTCTGCTGCAAAACAGGCCTTTCCATCCTGGCGGAACACACCAATTACTGCACGGCAACGCATTATGTTTAAGCTGCAAGATCTTATTCGTAAAAACATGGTTAGCATGTTGAATTGTTTTACCTAATTGGTTTTTATTCTGCTTGTCATTAATACTGATTAGAACTATTACAATTCTTCTAGGATAAGCTTGCCTTGAACATTACCACCGAACAAGGGAAGACTTTTATAATTATGATAAATTAAAAAATTCGATTTTTGAAATACTAAACTTTGCATATAATTTATGAAATGAGATTTTGAAAAGTAGGCTTTTATGTAATCTTCATAATTTAAATTTCATTTTCTATGGAATTCTCACCCCAGTCAAACAGGCCCTAAGATCTTCCCGAACAAGGAGTTTTACTTGTTTATAGAATTGTAATAAAGGTCACTTTTTTACTGAGTTGTCAAAAATGGAAAAAGGTCCAACTTACCAAATTTAAAAGGAAAAATTGCAGTAGAAGCTCCAAACCTTTAAAACACTTGCAGACTTTCTCCAAACTTTTGATTTGTGGCAGTCGTCATCCCTAACATTTACATTCGTTGCATTGAAGGCCCTTTTGGACGGAAATCGTCCATACGCTCGTCAGTTGACCGCCCAAATAAAAAATTGATCACTTTTAACCAAAATGTCAAGAGAATTGTCCATGACAATTGTATGCCTACAAACGACAATACTGTAGCTTAAGGATCAACACGTTTCGGGACGAACATAACTGCACGTTAGTCAGGCAAAACATTAAGGTCCATGGGGTTTTTTGGCTAAGAAATACATACGTAAGTTCAGGTCGAAATCGAAGTGGTCAATTTTTTATTTGGGCGGTCAATTGAAGGGCGTTTGAACGGTTTCTGTCCAAAAGGGCCTTCACTACAACAAATGTAAAGGTTCGGGGTGACAACTGTCACAAATCAAATATTTGGAAAAAGTCTATAAGTGTTTTTAAAGATTTAAGGCTTCTGCTGCAATTTTTCCTTATTTATTTGATAAAGATGATCCCTTTGGGCCACCGTCACCCACAATTACATGGTATTCTACTTATTTTCAAAATAAATTACAAGTAATTGCCAGCTGATCTCTCTCTCTCTCTTCAAACGCACACACCACAGTGACGCAGATACGGCCAGAGGGTTGCAACGGGATTGCTGTTTCATCAAACACTTGCGATGGTGCTGCTGCAGCTTTCACTTCAACGAGGTATTCAATTTAATTCTTGAGCGTGCGTTTTTTTTTTTTATTCGATCGTTTGATGAATATGGGTATCTTATGCGTTATAGCGAATTGGTTGATTAAGTTGCAGCTTGAAGCCCTAATCTTTGATTTGATTATTGTTTACGTGTGTTTATATTTGTGTCTTGGTGTTTCTTTAGTGAGGAACGTGAGGCTGTTGAGTCCTCGGATATTTGCGCTTGCGAATTCTCAGTTTTCAACTGCTGCTGAACCGTCTTGGAGACATGGAAATTCGCTTGTGAGTACTATTTCTCTTTTGATTTGTTTTTATACCATAATAGTTTGTTTACAGTTTTTTCCATTTTTATTGTACTTGATGCTCTATGAACAAAGAACCTGTGGAAGATGAAAATGCATAATGTGAATTATTGAATTTTATTATATATGTCTGCTTTGGGAATTCCAATTATGCTCATTTTAGTGTGAAGTAGAAGAATATAAGGAACAAAAGGGTGTTAAAGTTGTTAAAAAAAAAAAAAAAAGCCTTTAACCCCTGAATTTTGGATAAAACAATAAAAAGCGTAAGCAGGAATGTCATAGTTTTGGTTTTCATTATTTTTCTCTTTCGCTTGCTAAGTTCATGTACTTAGTGTATGCATCAACCTTTGGGTTAATTATTGCATTAATCTTTTTTAATTCAGAGAGTGCCAAATCTTATTGGTGGTAGATTTGTAGATTCAGAATCATCAGACTCAATTGATGTCTTGAATCCAGTAAGTGATTGAAATGTTGTAACAACACAGTTTCTTTATATTTAGTTATACGCATTTCTTTAGTGTTTATTTTCTTTGATTGGTTGATATCATAGGCAACACAAGAGGTAGTTTCACAAGTACCGTTAACTACAAACGATGAGTTCAAATCTGCAGTTTCTGCTGCAAAACAGGCCTTTCCATCCTGGCGGAACACACCAATTACTGCACGGCAACGCATTATGTTTAAGCTGCAAGATCTTATTCGTAAAAACATGGTTAGCATGTTGAATTGTTTTACCTAATTGGTTTTTATTCTGCTTGTCATTAATACTGATTAGAACTATTACAATTCTTCTAGGATAAGCTTGCCTTGAACATTACCACCGAACAAGGGAAGACACTTAAGGATGCACAGGGTGATGTGTTCCGTGGGCTAGGTTAGTACCTTTATAATATATATATATATATATATATGTGCGTGTGTGAATGTATTTATTCATTTTATTCTAACTGAACTCTTAATCATTGCCGCGAGTTCTTAATTATTGTGCTTATTTTCTTGAAGAGGTGGTGGAACATGCATGTGGGATGGCAACACTTCAAATGGGAGAGTATGTTTCCAACGTGTCAAGCGGAATTGATACCTATAGCATTAGAGAACCTCTTGGTGTTTGTTCTGGGATTTGCCCCTTTAACTTCCCTGCAATGATTCCCTTATGGGTAATTATACTTTCTCTTTATTTTTCTCAAGTGCTTTCCCTTTCATTCAGATCTATCAATGCCCCTTTCCTTCCTTTCTTTCTTATCATATCATATTTTTCTTCCCTTTTTTTGGTGGGGAAAATAATATTGAAGTTCTGGTAAATCAATCTAGTATAATCTCATGTGCAACTTCATGCAGATGTTTCCTGTTGCAGTTACATGTGGAAATACCTTCGTCCTAAAGCCATCTGAAAAAGATCCAGGTGACTATTTTCTTTTAAGTATTCTAGTGTATATTACTAAATCAGTTGTTTGCTTCCTAATGTTTTAGCATCTGGCATTCTGGTGCGAAAGAATAATTTAGGATCCTAACTGGCTAAGACAATGTTGTCCTAAGCTGATATGAGTATTAATTGTGTAGAAAATGTGAATAGCTTTAAATAATATTCTTCTTTTTCTTTTGAGTTTAGTGAGATATTGCTTGGAGTGTATAAACTTGGACCATTACACCAATACGCTGCTGTCTCTACACATTGACAGACGTTCGTACTGCCTTTTCTTTTGATGAAACTTATCTAATCAGCATCTCACTGCTTGTTTAGTTACATCTGTATCTAAATGTATGGCAAATTTACAACTTATTTCAAGAGAGCACGAACTATTCCATTTAAGGGTTATCAATGCATTAGGGTTATCGATGTATTCTTTATCTAGCATTTGTGACGTTACATAGTATGACAACTTTTCCGTATAATTCTGTGGTAAGTTGACTCCAACCTTTACAATTATTTTCATTACTCAAAAAAGTAGACTTCACTCTATGGCTGAATTCTCTTGAGCCTTATGCAATGGCTTCCGGACTTGTTTACCCATCTGAAAATCGTTTCAATTAATTATTGCATTCAACTCTTTATACATTGGTAGTCATGTTTCTCAATTAACCTTGTTTTATTGGTATTTTTTGTTAAAATTTTTTGGTGTGGCTATCAATATGAGGTTATCAGATATGCACAAGACATTTCTTCAACTTGAAAATTATTGTCTGCAGTCTGGATTATTTCGAAGTTACAAATGTTTTGCTCCTTATTTTGTTTCAGGGGCTTCTATGATTCTTGCCGAGTTGGCCGTGGAGGCTGGTTTGCCTAATGGTGTCCTGAATATTGTGCATGGCACAAATGTATGTTCTGTTCGTTCAATCATTTTCTACTGCTATTTTCTTCCTTAATGACACCAGTAATCATTTGAAATCCCGAAAAGAACCTTTTCTTAAGGGTAATTTATTCATCTGGGATCTGTAGCTTGTAGCTTTCATTCTGTATCTTTCACATTTCATCTTTTTTGTTCTTTCTTGTAGGACATTGTTAATGCTATATGTGATGATGACGATATTAAAGCTGTATCATTTGTTGGCTCAAATACAGTAAGTAGTTTGCATGCTCGAAATGACCTTTTCATTTCAATCAAATTTTATGGAGTAGTGTTAAATTATTAACATCTAGGGGGAAAAGTTTCATAATAAGTATACTACTGCTTGGATCAAAGACATGCTAATACATGCAAGGTTGGCCACAAAAAACATAATCTCCAATCGAGGCTTTGTTCTATAATTTTGGTCTGATCATCCTAGCCACGATTGACACCAAAACAACCTTCATTATCATTTAGTCATCCAAAAATTCTTCGTACATTTACAGCTTCTTTAACTGTATTTCCTTTTCTACCAATCTCTCTCTCACTCCCTCCACAAGACCCCCCA
>NW_019263387.1:13842-16163 GCF_002742605.1 Olea europaea var. sylvestris
CAAGCATACGTACGGACATACTTTACATCGTACAAATGTATACAAACAGATTTAAGAAAAAATGGAAAAGAAAGAGAAATAAAGGGATCAGTACACAAAGATCAAAACACAGCATGAAAACTGGGTTTTTCAGACTGACCCAGCATTTTTACGTCAAATTGAGGTAAAAAGTGAAGTGTAGGAATTTACCAGGCAAGAAAATCAATGCATAAAAGAGTCAATTTGAGGAAATTCAAGATGCCCATTTGAATTCTAAGAACGATCTGTTTTCTTGGATGCTTTAGCAGCTTGGATTCTGATTTTTTATGAAATAATATGGAGAGATCATGAAGGAGAAGACTTGAGGAACATGAGACTTGTAGTACAGTGTTGAAAATGACTCCTTGTATTTCTCCTCGATAAACAAAATTTTTAACTCTTGCACCTTTATGTCGTTAATAGCTCCATAAAATCTTTATTTTTTCTCTCTTTTATTAATTCCTTTCTTTTCTTTCTTCCAAAGAAACAGATGTATAAACTAGGAACCGATACGAGGGTTGCTTACCCCTACGGACACCTCACATGGAGCGTAGGTTAATTTTCGGCCATTGTTTATTCAGATGGGATCCACACATGTGTGAGTATCCTATACATTTTCTATGAAACACAAAATTGTACGCTGATTTATTCTAGAGATACATGTGCTCAGACGGTCGATATATAAAAAGGGTGAAAACTTAATTAATATGAACTGACAAGAAACTCTTTAAGACTAAGAATTGCAATGATCAACCCCATCAAGATGAAATTATTCGGACCTATCTATAGAGGCTATAGATTCATTTTCACATATTTTTTTCTTAGAAAGTTTTATCGATGCATATTATCTGTATAATGAACGCTGAAAGAGTGTTATAAATATTGCACCCATGAAGAGAGGAACAAAAATATTTGTTTGCAATGTAATTGATTTAATCATCATGATGACATCAATCAATCGGTGATATATGAATATCTTGTATGAAAATAATATTACTTATGAAAATATTTGTAGCATTAAAAACGTTGACTATGATGGATATAATTGGATGCTATTAAGCAGCTGTATAGTAATGGTTATTAAATGTGTGTACAAAGATGGCCTCCCCATTTTTTATCTGATAAATGCTCATACAGAAGACTTTTCCCGATAAGTCTTAAGAATGAAGTTTGTTCTTTGCTTTCTTGTGACAGGACTGAAAGAAACAATTTATTTTAGTCATCTGCTTTCTTCTTTACTTACAAGTCGTCCGTACTAATTTCAATTTGCTTACTACTCGGTTGAATCCCACCTGCGGCATCAACATTGTTGGCTACCCGATTTTTTGTCCAATATGTCATTTTCGCACCCTGAAGATTTGTAATTGTTACATATATTTATTAGAATTTAGTTTGTGGGTTTGTTAGGTAAGCTGATAATTAATAATTGATGCTCATCTACGGCAGTTTTAAGTCTACCTCTAAGAAATATCATTGTCAATACCTTTTTACTAACAATATTACATGACATTGAATAAGTGTTGAAGATGGACTTAAAATTAAAAAATGGAGATTAACTAGAAAACAATTGATTAAGTAATAAATGTCTAAAAAGTCAGCTTCAATAGTAAGAGTAGCGCCAATCTTTACATATTGAGTACTATCTTGAGATTTGACTAGAGTGAAATTTACCCTCAACAACTTCCCAATGTCCAACTTTGAATATCCTAAAATGGCATTAAACTCTCTCTTGATGATTACGGAAAATTAAATGTAGAGTCAAAATATAGCTAGATGAACATGAAAGTGATTGATTCTAGTATGTTAACATTGTCCAAATTTTCTCATTCGCTAGAAATAAAAGTTAACAAAACACCACCTTTTTCGAGTTTCAACACACTCCACACCCTCTCCAAAGACTTGAGCAAAGTTTACCAACTTGGTCGCGATTCACTCTTACCATTTAAGCTGGTTCTTGATCTCTTCCGAAATCACACCCTTAATAACATAAGTATCGAACATTTTTGGAATATTAGTCGAGTTCTTCCTCCCCCGAAGATGAGAAGCGAGGTAAATCTTATTAAGCAACTTCACTTTACATATATGGCACCACAGTTCAGGTGTCTGATTACTGCCAGCACCATTTAGATTTGTTTGCTCCTGGGTCTGTCGATCACTTTCCACATGAGGTTGAATTATTTCCTCTGTTTTTCTGTCCAAATTTGCGTTGATTTATGAGTCGTGGATGGTAAAGAACCTCTGCTTTTCGTATCTTGTTTGCTTCCTTTCAGTGCTTCGCACTTGGACTTGTGCTGATTCCCCTC
>NW_019263388.1:0-4077 GCF_002742605.1 Olea europaea var. sylvestris
TAATAACGAGATACGGATATCGTTATTACAGATAGACCATCATGTGCGACATTTCTTACTTGTGAAGTAAGTAGCTGATCTCAAAAACTAAAGTGTGGTGACACTTAAATGAACACGTGAATGTTTTGTTATAGAACAAAACATTGGCAAGAGATTCCACATGGATAACTATCTGAGTGTTAGTGGATAATCTCTAATGTTCGGTAGTGGAATTGGTCCTTTAGACTTGAGGTCGTCATAGTATCTTCTATGAGGACGATCATGCTTCGACGATGTTGGATGTCGCTCTCCCAAGAGCCGCTAATATGGCATCGTTCAGGTATGTCAAGAATCATATGAATGTTGTAAATGACCAATAGATGATTCGTCACCCTTAGATAGTAAGAGATTATGATCTGCATTTCATTCAATTAAGTTGATAACGAAATCCTTGGCCAATGTATACTCATAAGTCTAAAAGGAGTTTTCGACTTATATTGACTTAATAGTGGAGTGAAAGATATGATCGATAATCGAGATTGACACACTTCCATATCTCGTAATTGATCGGATCATACTGATGAAGGGATTACAGTTTCATAGTAAATGAACGATTTTGATTTTGTCATACTATGTGACATTTTTCATCACATGTATTGCCCTGACACATTGCTAGATGTCAATCTGGGACGGCGAGTGTGATTGATGATAAATTAAAAGAGTGTTTTAATTTATCAATTTTGATTATATTAAAATAATATTTCACATCATTAGGTATCGTGATCGGAAACTTGATGAGTCACACATAAAAGAGAATTGGAAAATTGCAATTTGTCAATTAATTAAATTAACAAACATTGGATAAATTAATTTATTGGGTTGGATATTTATAGGCCCGAATTAATTCACGGACCGAATTTAGTTAAATGGATTAATTAAATATTGGATCGGGTCAGGCCAAGCCAGTTTGGACTTATATAAATAACTGATTAGGGTTTATAATTTTGTAGAGAATTCATTATTCTTGCTAGCACAAGAAGAAAACCCTAATCCTGTAATCATGTTCTCTATGTGAATCACCGTTCGATGCTTGACAATTGGACAGCTGTGGGAGACAAATCCAAGTTGCTGGAACAAAAATATGGCAAAGGAGTTTGTAGATCTTCAAAAAGGTACATTTTTATCACATTTTCTATCTAAACATAAAGATGAATCCTGGTGGTAATCGAAAATCAATTTAATTTTTAGCTGTGCATGTTAAGTAGATTCCCAACAGGGTGAATATAATAGATATATTCATTCTAAAACGACATGCTGTAATTAAAAATGTAGTGGATCAAACTTTTGTATTTGCTTGCCTAACCTAAGACTAAGGGAGAGAGGTGCTTCTCTGATGCAATGACAAACTCCGTGTATCATCACATTCTTAATAGTTTATCTTCCGAAATATTTTAAAATAACTTTGCTCAAGATAGAATATATTATCGAAGTTATTTTAAAATATTTCGGAAGATAAACTATTAAGAATGTGATGATATATTAACTGCGGCCAATTATTTATTTGGAAGTCTGGAGCTATATAGCTAAAAGCATTTATTAATTCATGCACAATAATTTCTGGATATATGTTTTTAGAAAGTAAATTTTAGAGTAATTGCTGTCAGTTCATAACCAATAACAGCAAGCCTCCATTGGTTATTTTCAACAATATAATTCAATGGATCCATAATTAAAATACACTATTATTTTTGTCCATTTATGAATTAAAATGTTTATAAATTCTTTCAAGTGGAAGCTAATTCAGCAACTTTTTTTTATAATTAATTAAGATACTAATACAACTAGTGTTCTTGCATTATGTAAACAAGTGCACAACATATGTAAACAACATTTGTAATTATTCTATTATTTTCTCCAACAAGTTAAGCTGTGTGTTTTCTTTGTCAGGCTAAATGCAGACCCAATATCACCTATTTATATTGGAAACGCTGAGTTTGGAGGATAATGCTATTTGTATCTTCAAATTGTACATTGTCCTTGATGTTGTTTGAGGCGTGAAAGATTTGACCAATGATTTGAATAATTATCATTCAAATAAATGATCAGATTGTCGGCCACATCACACAGTGTCAAGGAAGATGTCAAAAAAAATTTAAGTAAAATATGGTTCGATTTTGGAATTTTATATTTATAAGCTGGTGACCAAGGCACTAATTTTGTTACTTTATTATGCTTAAGAGGTCATCACAAAAAGTAATCAGTGACCACGTCTCTATGATATTTCTTACACATGCTAAATTTAGTGTTAAAAATAAGATTTGAAATATTACAGTGCACTTTTTTAGAATAAAAATATTCGCCCAATAAATTTTACTGAACGGAAACATAGAAGGATAATCAAGCCAAAAAAAAAATAAAAAAATACGTCATATGTTTATAACAGTCAAATTTAGTACACTCTCATGCTAAATTTAGTGTTGAAAATAAGATTTGAAATATTACAGTGCACTTTTTAAGAATAAAAATATTCGCCCAATAAATTTTAATGAATGGAAACATAGAAGGATAATCAAGCCAAATAAATAAATAAATAAAATACGTCATATTCTTATAACAGTCAAATTTGGCTACTAAATAAAAAATGCGAAAATCCTCCAAGAAGCCAAAATAAAACCTCATATCTACCTCGCAAATCATGTCAACATCTCATAGAAATTTCCAATTTAATAGAATAGAATATCCCTCTTATTATAAAAGAGGGAATCCGTTGGTTACTATTCATTTAAGACTTATTTTGTTTTCCGCTTTTGTCCTCAAAGAAAACAAAAAAAATACTAACGCGTTGGTAGTAATTTCAACGAAATTTGTGTGTTACTAACAACGTAATTTGTGTGTTACTAACGCCATTGGTAGTCAATTCAACCAAATTTATGTGTTACTGACGCCATTTGAACTAAAATTTATTATTATTATATAGAAAATATCTTCATTGTGGTCAAATTTGCAAAGATTGGTCAACAATGCATATATAAAGGGGATAAATCTTTTTTGACGCGATTTAGAAAATTTCCTAATAAACTTTTAAATTATTTTTAGAGTAAAAAGAGACATGATTTAAAAAATAAAAAATTTTGATACCAAGCTAACTTTAAAAATTCATCAACGATTGTACGGTAGTCGAATCTATAAATATTCTATATTCTCTCAGAGCTCATTTTGAGAATATATTATAGACACATCGAACGATCTAAATGAATATCGAAAATAGTTAAACGCATATCAAACGTGTGTATTCAAAAATGCGTATAACTCGTCCTTTTTTTGGTTAAAAAATCAATTATTTTCTTAGTACTTATTATTTTTGTGCAATAATTTTCTTAGTATAATTAGAACGATAGAAAGTATGTTTTCATAAAAGATGCCATAAAAGGAAGATAATAACTATAATTTGAGATTTGGAAGGGAAAACAACGGATTTTGACGTCGAAAACGATGCCCACCCAGCAAAGCTTGGTGGCCATGACGTGCATGTCGAAAAGAGCTTTTCAAATTGGGGTCATGGGCTTGATTCTGTTGACCGTAGCCAAAGTTATAGCCAAATTACCAAAAATACGTTTCGAAAAAAAAAAACACCGCGTGTCCCCACGGCGCTAATTTTAGAAGTGGACCATTTTAAATCAATACGACACTTGCCCATACATCAATAAATGAGACTCACGCGTGGAAAAAAAAAAAAAGAAAGCAAAATGTGGGTGTGCTATTGGCTTTCTTACCACATAAAATTGCTCCAGTTTTCAAAGATACTTTCTTACCACATATAGATAAAGTAACTGTAGTACGAAATCAATTCAGTATGCATTCAAAAAAAAATTTGATCCGATAAATAAATTCGTATTGATCACAAAATTAGTAACTTTTGAGTCCACCTCTCGTTGTGTATACTTGTTCCAGTTTCTTCAACCTTTGGTGAAAATCTACAACAACTCGAGGACATTAGAGTGTCACCTTCAAGTATGTTCTTCTCATACTTTTTCTTTTTGTATTATGTTTAATGTTTTGAAACTGTATTTGATTTATTCTTTCTCTTTTATCAGTTTT
>NW_019263388.1:5288-13034 GCF_002742605.1 Olea europaea var. sylvestris
TTACCGTAATGTTATGTCAAGTTTTAGTTAATAAAAATAATCTCTATACTGAAAGCACATATTGTACATGGGGTTTTCAATTATACAGTTCTATTGTTCGTTCTTATGTAATTCTGATAAAAAACTTTTTTAGATGGGGTAGGGATGTGAGAAGAAGACTATTTTTTAAGACTTAAAATACCAAGTATAAAATGCTGAAAATAAAAGTGCAAAACGGGTCGAACATTGAACTGTACATGCAATTTATTGTTAGAAATATATTGAAAATATAGGGATTATTTGGATTTATAAGTTAAGCGTTGTAGATTTCATAATCTTCAAATAAGATGGATATCATAGTCATCTCCATTATTGTAGTTCAATTGCTTTTTTCGCAGGTAATTTTATTTTATTTTTTATTTAAGCCTTCTTTATTATATAAATATATTGAGTCTTGATAAATTATGTTTTTTTAATATTCATTTTAATTTACTTCTCTTTTTGTTCCTCTTTCTATTAAGAGTCTACTACTGATTACTGATTATCTATTTCTATTTTTTTTAATCCTTATTTGCTTAATCTATTGCTACTAAAATTTCATGGAGTTAACTCTATTTCTCATTAGCTTGTAATGGTTTTTTCTCCATATTTTTACCATTTATGTTTAGCATAATAGGTCTTGCTAATATTCTTAATACAAATAAAGAACTTATCAGCCAAATACTAAATTTTTCCATTCAATAATCTTTCGACTAAATGTTCCCTTTTTTCTCTTCATCCTTCACATAGGAAGAATAGGAAAAACAAATTGATATTATTCAACCTAAGACCTATTTAAATGTAGCAAATAAAAATGAAAATATTTCTATTGAATAATTACAACAATATCATAGAAATGAAGTCCTTAAAACATTTCAACAATAAATTGTTAAATGAATAAGATAGCCTTCGGCGGAGAAAAATACTAGTTGGTTGAAATAAATACTTAAAACTTTTAATGGAATTGGTATTATGTACTACCATCCAGAAAGGCAAAACAACTGCACATCTTCAGTTACTCGACAATGCAATAGTTATTATGAATTGGTAAAAAAATCTTGATATCTTAGAGCCAAGTTAAGGCGAAAATAAACTTTTTAGTCAAATTGATCAATCTTCAAGTCAATAGAATGATCAAAGGTAAGGCAGCACATAAGTTCAATAAAATATCGTATTTTAATTTTGTTGATAATTGTCTCTTTTATTGTTTTTTCTTTGAACAAATAAGGACTTTCTATTACTGCTGAACTTTTAACGTATATATTTATCAATTGTCTTTGTAGTATAAATATTATATCAAACAGGGTTGATCTACCACACCATTACTTTACAATTATCACAAGTTCATTAGGCCATAACGATCGTTTGGTGAGTTCTAAAATGATCACTTTGTTAGCATTTATTCATTGGGTTGTAGTATTCATTTTGTAAGTTCTACATCTAAATATAGAGTAAATAATATTCCTTATGAGAGTTATATTTTTTTTATAGTTGATCGCGATAACTTTTGTGCAATGCTTAGGACATGACCTTATTGATGCAGTACGTTTAATTGGTTATGATGGAATTATCTACAGCATACAACTTGAAAGAGTTGATGATATCATATATCTTGCTGCTGGATGGCCACAGCTTTTTGACCACCATAATTTACAAGATGGTTATATTATTGTCTTTGAATACAACGAAAATTCTACTTTCGATGTTTCGATATTTGACCATTTAGGCGTAGATGTGACGTATGAATCTGAGGGATTTGAGGTAGAGCTTCCACGTAGTGGTAATCCTATTTTCCGAGTAACATTAGAGGCTGCTAGTGATGGTCATGGAATAATTGTGAGCTCCTCTTTCACTAGAATCTCTTCTACCTTTATCTTTCTCAAACTACACGTCCGAAACATTTTCGTATTTGTTTTTTTTTTTCATCTAATTCAAAATTTCACAACTTACAGATTTGTCATTTTATTTTGTAGTATGTACTTGGGGCCTTCGCTCGATTATATCTACCAAAATTTATCCAAAGTGTTCAAATCCATGATAGTTCACATCATAATTGGTCAATAAAACGAATTTAAGAACCAATGGTTATGTACTGCATTTCACCGTTGGTTGGACGGATTATGTGAGAGAGAAACAGTTTCAAATAGGTGACATATGTGTATTTGAACATATGGACACCTTCATCCATAATGGGTGCACCACCACACCGCGCCCTAGGTAAATTATCCAAACAATATGGACCGATCATACATTTGAAGCTCGGTGAAGTTTCCTCATTGTCATATCGTCACGTGAAATAGCCAAAAAAGTACTCACGATAAATGATCTTGCTATTGCAGATGGACCGGAAAGTATAGGGATGTAAACATTATGATATGACTATAAGGATCTTGCCTTTATTCCATATAATGAGCACTGGAAGCAAATACATAAAATATGCATTATGGAGATCTTGAGCAACAAAAATGTTCGGTCATACGGTCATATAAGGCATGACGAGATCTCTAAGCTTATTAGATCTATTCGATCACATGGAGAACCATTCAACGTGACCAACATGTTATTATCATATACAAGTTCAGTCACAGCTAGAGCAGCTTTTGGTGGGATGTTGAAAGAGCAAGACACTTTGATAAATTTCATGAAGATAGGAGTAGCCTTGGCAGGGGGATTTGAATTGGCCGATTTGTACCCATCATTAAAGTTCCTTCAAATTCTCAGTTGGAATAAACATCAATTGTTGAAGATGCGTCGTAAGCTCGACTCAATTCTTGATGCCATGCTCAATGAGCATAAACATAAGTTAGCTAGAGAGAAAAGAGACAATGGGGAGTTGGTTAGTGAAAACATAGTAGATGTTCCCCGCCGAAAGCAACAAAGTGAGGATCTTGATGTTCCAATAACCGATGATGACATCAAAGCAACAATCTTCGTAAGTCCTTTATCCATAAATTACATTGCGTACGTTTTCTTAACCATTATATTGTTGATTTTGTTTCAGCTTCAATAAGTATGTTGGTGTAATTGCAGGATATGTTTACGGCCGGAACTGAAACTTCATCCACAACATTCGATTGGGCGATGACAGAATTGATGAGAAATCCACGAGTGATGGCAAAGGCGCAAGCTGAAATAAGAGAAGCCTTTAAAGGAAAGAAGACAATCGAGGAAAGTGACATTCAAAACCTAAAATATCTGAAGTTGATAATCAAGGAAAACTTTAGGGTACATCCCGCTGTCACTTTACTCCCAAGAGCATGCAGGGAAGAATGTGAAGTCGATGGGTATACCATACCCTGCAAAGCAAAGGTTGCTGTGAACATCTGGGCTTTGGGAAGAGATCCAGAATATTGGGAAAAACCAGAAATCTTTAAACCCGAGAGATTCGAGAACAGTTCTGTTGATTTCATGGGAAATAACTTCGAATATATTCCATTTGGATCAGGAAGGAGGTTTTGTCCGGGCATGAACTTTCGAATTGCAAATAATGACGTGCATTTAGCTCAACTTCTTTATCACTTTGACTGGAAACTTCCTCATGTAATGAACCATGGTGATCTAGACATGAGTGAGATACCTGGAGTAAATGTGCAGAGAAAAAATAACCTTTATTTGATTGCTACACCATACAACCCATCGATTGAAGGTTAATTTATCCAAGGTTAGAGGGCAGTTCTTATTGCCAAATAAGCTACACTCCCTCGATCATTTGCTGTTTTTAATATTTGTAATCTTTATATATATAATCATCATCTTATCGATAAAAATTACCGTGCTTCAGAAGTACTATTTATATTGTGCCTTGCTGGATAAATTTCAGTTTGGGGTTTTGCTTGATGTATAGTAGGCTTCTTCACATGAGCCTACTAGAACACACACAGGGGGGGGTGCGTGGGTTCCTTTCTGGCAATTTTTTTTGGGGGGGTGCGTGGGTTCCTTTCAGGCAATTTTTTTTCACGGTGGGCCTCATATCATGAGAGTATTTTGGCAATCTTCTGTGAAACTTTCTTCCATACAAATGGATTAATCCTTTAATTTGAGACTTCCTCGGAAAAGATTAACCCAAAATCATACGTGCTACAGGAATTTCCAAACATGGATACAAAAGGCATTAACTAGTATGCAGTTCGAGACAATAATGCCCACATCTTTAAAAAAGGGTAATTAGTACAAAACGTCCATACCTTTAATTTTGGATACTTTTACCCTTACCTTCACCTTTTATTGCGGAAAGCGTCATTTTAATCAAATTTTTCGTGTAAAATGACAAATATACCCCTATTTAAATAAAGTAATAAAAAAGAAAGAAAAGTTAAAGAAGAAATTGCAATCATACTCCCAAACTTTTTAAAAAGTGCAAATGAATCCAAAGAAATTTTTAAAAGGGTAATTAGCACAAAATGTCCCTAACTTTTATTATTATTATGCAAAGCGTCTATACCTTTCATTTTTGACATTTTCACCCTTATTTTTATATTTCATTGTAAAAATCGTTATTCTCACCCATTTTCTCAATTAAAAACTGTAAAATGACAAATATACACTCCTCTTTAAATAAATAAAAATAAAAATAAGAAAAATAAGAGCAAATTGCAACTATACTCGCAATTTTTTCAAAACAATTACAAATTATTTATTTGAAATTTATTTGTACTTTTTTGAAAATTTTGAAAATGTAGTTGCAATTTTTTATTTATTTTTATTTTTGTTATTTAGAAAAGTGTATATTTGTTATTTTATAGCTTTTAATTTAGAAAATGGATGAAAATAACGATTATCACAATGTAATATGAAATAAGGGTGAAAATGTCAAAAATGAAAGGTATGGACGTTTTGAATAATAATAATAATAAAAGTTAGGGATATTTTGTGCCAATTACCCTTTTAATAATTTCTTTGGATTCATTTGCACTTTTTAAAAAGTTTGAGAGTATGATTGCAATTTATTCTTTAACTTTTCTTTTCTTTTTTATTATTTTATTTAAATAGGGGTATGTTTGTCATTTTACACGAAAAATTTGATGAAAATGATGATTTTTGCTATAAAAGGTGAAGGTAAGGGTGAAGTGCCAAAAATTGAAAGGTATGAACGTTTTACACAATAACATTGAAAGATAAGGATGTTTTGTACTAATTACCCTGAAAAAAGCATCAACAAAATCCAAAAATACACCAATTAATGCTTATAAAAATGGAACAAGTATGAAAAAAAAATGTGTGTGATAATTATGCCTTTATAGATGTTTTGAACACATTTTTGTCTGATGTGGCGTACTAGTTAATGCGATCTATGCCGATATTAGAATTTAATGGTGACATGGAGGGCTTTAGATTAATGACTATAATCTAGTGACTAGAATGTAATCAATGTATAAAAAATTATTTTAGTTTTGAAATCTTTAACAAACTTGATTGAAAGTTGCTGAAATGAACTTGATCTCCTTTAATCTTTACAATTACATTATGTTCGAGTAAACCCCGTAAGCGTACGGGACTATTGACAATTAATACTTGATGAGTTACGTGTATCATTGCACGAGAAATAAAATCTAGCTGTACTGTATTAGTTTCCTATCAAATTCGATGTAGTAACACAAAAGAGATATTGATCACTGTAATTCTCCCAAGTTGTGCTACAAAATATGTAAAATGCGGTGATTTTTATTAAATTATGGAATGAATGTAGTGGATTTCAGAATTCACCTATTGGCATTTATTTCCAAATCTCTACCTATGTAGTTTAGTTTCATTCAAGTGCTCGTGACAATCGATAATTCTATGTTGTTTGACTTTCTTTTCCAAGATAGATCAAACCTATTCTAAGAATGCCCCTATTCTGTCCCTAGTTCGAATTTATATGTAAAGATATGCATTCAATCACACTACTATCTGATGAGATTGTATACGCTACAAATGTTATTCCAAAGACCTATGATCCATGTGTCAATTATGTATTGTTCTAGACTTATAGTGTGTTTTTCAACACTATAGCAAGTAACAAATTACCTATTTGAAGGCCAATCAATCGAATAATGATAAAAGCCTGCATAATCTATCAAGAACACAAAAAATAACAAACTACTTGTCCATAAATTAGAAATAAACATCCAATTTTCTCATCATATCCAATGCACTATGAAGTTTAGCCCAGCGTAATTAAATTTAAATTACACAATAAAAATTAAAAAGACATCACCCGAATCAAATAATAAGAGGATAAACATGAAACTTCAATCCTTGAAACTTGAATCCGAGCTTTGCAACTTCAATTCTTGTGTTAATCCGCTTCTTATCTCTTGCTAGACGTCTTCTTATGAGATATAATGCTTAATTACTTGTTGTTGACAGCCTTGCTTAGGTTAAGAGGGTGCTGGAGAATCATTCCATATGAGAGTCGAACAAAAAAAGGAATCATGATTTTTCTTTCCGGTGGAAGCCATGCATACGCATGATTATATGCCATGCCCGTGCACTACACATGCTGCTAAGCCTCAGTTTTTGTAGAAGACCACCTTGTGCACGTGTGGTCTGTAGGCTCATGTCTGTTCATGGTGCAATGGTTGGGACCAAATGTGCAATTTGGTCTCTGAATTTTCCCACAAATTCATTTTGTTCCTCCTTGATTATTTTTCATTCCATTGTCTTCTACTCTCGTCCAATTGACTCTTAACATACTGGAATCTAAGTTATGAGTTCCGCCACAACTTTTTATTATTTACGCTTTAGTTCTTGAACTTTAAATTTCTTGCAATTTTGTCCTTCTTTTGTTCATTTTCTTCAATTCCATCGATCTTTACCTAACAAACATAGTCCATGTTTAGACTCAATTAAAAATAAATTTTTGGAGAACATGTATTTTGGAATAGTATTTTTTTGGAGAATGTGTGGTTAAAAAGTAAAAAAAATCTTTTTGATATACTTGTAATATTATTTTACAGGGAAATATGTGGTTAAAAATGAGTTTTAAAAAATATATTTTTTAAAGAATGGAGCTCAAACAATGGCACAATATACATAAAATTAAGTCATGATTCATTAAAACATCCAACAAATATCCTAATTTAAAGGAATAAATAATGTATAATATACACTTAAAAGAAATCTCCAAACTTCAATACTTGTTTGTCTTCAAACAAAATATAACCTTATTCAACAAAGATAGCTTCGAAATCACATAGATCCAACTCAAAACTTGATGTGTGTGTATGAAGATTCATGTAGAATATCATAAATTCATGCTTGGTTCAAATCCCGACCCTTAATTGTTACATGTCTCTTTCTCCACTCGTGAGATACACACCCTTAAACTTGTTTTTTTTACTCATTTTCTCAAGATGTGATCCTAGATTAAATTTTAGATGGTCCTCTAGTTTGGGTAGATTTTACAAGTAGCAAGTTAACACTTCAATAAATAAGGAATCTTCTATATTTTTTGCTGCTTTAACCCTTAAGACTTAACTAGGCTGATGATCTCTCATTAAACGTCTAATTCTTTTAAACAAGCGTCGAAGCTTGATCAAAGTATGTAGTGCCTATTCTGTTTCATGCGCTTACCTTTTTAATTATGATGTGCGTATTTTGTTTCATGCACTAACTTTGTTTCCTGTTGAGTTTTCTTTCTATGATTTTCAAAGGTGTCCTAATGGGGGTTTTTTTATATGGTAGCTTTCACTCATGAATCATGGTAGATTTTTCCCTTTTAATATTATGATTAATCTAATCTTCATT
>NW_019263388.1:13123-16148 GCF_002742605.1 Olea europaea var. sylvestris
AGAAAAGTAGTAGAAACATGCATAATCAATGAAAATATCCCACCCCAAATTTAAAACATACATTGTCCTTAATTCAAGAAAATATGAGAACATGTGTACAAAAAAAAGGGGCAAAGAGTGAATATGAAGACTCTCATAGTCAATCTGAAGATGGTGGCTGAAATAACATGAGGGCTTGATCTAGATGGTCTGCTTGACAGCTTTCGTTCCCTTGACCAGTGTTGGTTTGAGCATTTTTAAGTTGTCATGTTTCTGTAAAATGAATAAAATTCAATCACTAGTGACACAATAACACAAAAAAAATCAATATTAAGCTAAACACACATCATAACTAACAAGAAGATCCAGGGACAAAGTAGGAAATGGAAAAGGGAACGACGACACGTTACGGTTGTAGGTTATGCGGGAAGTTATTGTTCACATTTTTTATATATAATTATGTAAGGATGATTATACCTGACACCATATTATGAAACAAAAATAAACAAATCACATATAATACTATCTAGAATGTATAATAAATAAAAGGGAAGAAAATTGAGTTGCCCCCCAATATATGCTTGTTTATAATTAATAGTTTGACTTTGTTATTTTGGCTACACTTGGCGACTTGAAAAGGAGATTTTTGACCGTCTAATGGCTGCAATTGCAGATATCTTCAGCTTCATCCTTGACCTTCCAATTTTTAGAGCTCCCATATTGATTCTATATCATCCTAAACTAGTCTTCCAACTCTTTTTTTGTAGCGATGACTTGCATAGTCATCATTTATGTCATTCTCAATCTTCTTGTACTTTTCGAGGTATGATGGTTGCTTGAGTGGAGTGCTCATGTAAATCTTTGTTGCTTTTTTTCCACCCTCAAGATTATCTCACACTTTTCAAAATCCAATAAAGCACGGCCACTTGATAGGAATAGTCTTTCTAAAATCAATGGAGTATGGCGCCAATTGAAAATACGAAATCTCCAACTTTGATGAGCATATCTTCTACCATCCCTTAAGGATATTTGATTGATTTTTCTGCTAACTATAGAGTTATCGAAGTTTCCTTTGGATCTTGCACTCCTAATTTTCTATAAATATTCAAATGACACAGATTAATACTTGCTCCAGAATTAATTAAAGCATTAATATCATGTGAAATTTTCTATAGAGCAAGGTAAAGTGAAACTTTCTGTATCTTTCAGTTTAGGAGGGCGTTCATGTTGTAGAATTGCATTGCCCTTTTAGATAATGCTGCTGTTTCATGTTCTGGCAATTTTTTCTTCTTAGTTAATATCTCTTTCAAAAAGACTTGGAATAGTTAGAAATTTGCTTGATTGTGTCAATGAATGGAATGTTAATTTGTAGCTTTCCAAGGGCTTCGAAGAATTTTGCAAACTGTTTTCTCATGTTATTTTGCAACATTTGAGAAAATGGGACTGCTGGTGTAAGTGTATTGACAGGCACAGTTGTCTTAACTTGTGGACTATCTGAATGCCTTTACTGATTAAATCTATTGATTCTTCAAACTGGCCTACATGTTCATTGTCCATGGTTAGCACGTGATTATCCTCAGTCTCTTTCATTTATGTGCTAATGTCTGGAAGTTGAACTCCATTTCTTGTGGTGATTACCTGAACCGGTTCCACTATTAGTTACTTTCGAAACCTTTGAGGAAATGAAATAGGTGGTGCATAATTTTGTTCACATGTTGCAAGTTTGATTGATGGTGTACAGAGTATATCACTCTCTATAGCTTTGATGGCTAACACCTAATCCCATGGGTTCTTCTCTTTGTCGCTTGGCATGTTGCCCTATTTTCTGTTGGACAGTGTACCTGTTATCTACCCCAGACGATTTCCCAAATTTTTATAGAGGCCTATTAATTTCGAATTGCAATAATTATCTTTGTAATGTACTTGACAAGTAGATTCTCAAAAGATGATCTGTTCTCATTTTTATGTTGAAATCTTGGTAGATTGCCCTGATTTGATTTTCGTGATCTATATTATTAGCCCATGAAAAGTTGGGATGATCTCTCCAACCTGGATTATACGTGTTGGAGTGAGGATTGTTTTACTGCCTTTGAAAATTATGTATATAGCTATCTCTTCAGATTGAATTATATGAATAAAAGCTAAAGAGCAGGATGCATTTGTATGATTTTCTCCACAACCTTTACAAATCGGTGTCTGCTAGCGTACTATGTTTACAAACTGAGATAAGTTATCTAATTTTATTTATTTATTTATTTATTTTTTGTAATCACTTCCATCTGTACATCTAGTGTAGTCACTGCATCAATGTTATCAATTCCTACTGATTTCTTGGGAATATCCCAGTTGATTGGCCAGATAGATTAATACTTTGTAATCCTCTCATGTAGATCCGTAATCCTCTCATGCAGATCATGGGCCTCATCAATATTTATCTTCGTCACTGAACCTTCGTTGAAGCATCTGTCATATTGCGATATTCTGGATGTACTCTATAGTAAAAAAAATAAATAAATACCTAAGCTTACTTAGGAATGTCAAGATTAGGATACTTTCTAAACAAGTCCTTAAACCTCTCCAACGCTTTTGAAAAGCTCTCTAGGTCCTTCTGCTTAAAAGTGTGGACTTCATTCCAAATTTGATCGATTCGAGATGGTAGGAGGAACTTTATAGAAAACTTTTTCCCCATATCATTACACGACATGATGCTCTTGACATGTGAGGAGCGGAGCGATTCTCCTCTGCCATTTTTCAAAGTACGAAGGAATAAACGCATTTGGAAGACATTTGTTAACATCCTCTCATGACTAATAACTTCAGACAATATCAGAAAAGCTTGTACGTGTTCGTGTGGATTTTATATATCTTTCTCGAAGAACTTGATGACTTTGAAAAGGTTGATGACATCCGATTGAGAGTGGTAGTTAGCTTCTCTGAGTGACGGATAAATGATAGCAACTTACACACTGGATTCATATAATCTCTAATTAAGATTTCATCTTCGTTGGTTATAGCCCTCTGTTAAACTAGCTGAGATAATTGAAGT
>NW_019263389.1:0-14379 GCF_002742605.1 Olea europaea var. sylvestris
CCGAATAATTAATTTTCGTATTAATTATGCCAGCTTGAAGATGTGTTGGAAAGAAAATTAACAACGCAAAATCGCACCAAGGAAAATTTTTATCTTTTATCATGACGCTGTCGGAATGGGTCGACATTTGGCAAGTTGATTGGAAACGGCCCCAAAAGTTCGACACGGGGCACAGACCCGTGATCACAGGATTATACCCAAATTCCTCCATTTAGGCCTCCGAATAATTAATTTCCGTATTAATTATGTCAGGTTGAAGAAGTGTTGGACAGAAAATTAACAAAAAAACCGCACCAGGGACAATTTAGGCCGCGCGATGGTGTCGAAATTGGCCAAAATTTGTCGGGTTGATTGGAAACGGCCCGAGAAATTGGACTCGGGGCACAGACCAGGGATTTCAGCCAAATTCCCTCGTTTAGGCCTAAGAATAATTAATTTCCAAAATGCACCGGTGGCGATTTTGTCATTTGTCGTGACGGTGTCAGAATGTGTCGAAATTTGGTAGGTTGATTGGAAACGGCCCCAGAAATTGGACTCGGGGCACAAACTCGGGATCACGAGATTTTAGCCAAATTCCTTCATTTAGTCCCCCGAATAATTAATTTTCGTATTAATTACGTTAAGCTGAAGATGTGTTGGACAGAAAATTAACAACGTAAAACCGCAGCAAGGGCGATTTCGACATTTGTCGTGATGGTGTTAGAATGGGTCAAAATTTGGAAGGTTGATTGGAAACCACCCCGAGAAATTGTACTCGGGGCTCAGACCCGGGATCACGGGATTTAAGCCAAATTCCACCGTTTAGGCCTCCAAATAATTAATTTTCGTTTTAATTATGTCAGGTTGAAGAAGTGTTGGACGGAAAATTAACAAAGAAAAACCACACCAGGGGCAATTTTGTCATTTGTCGCGACGATGTCGGAATGGGTCGAAATTTGGCAGGTTGATTGGAAACGGCCCCAGAAATTGGACTCGGGGCAAAGACCCGGGATCACGGGATATTAGCCAAATTCTATAATTTAGGCCTCCAAATAATTGATTTTCGTTTTAATTTTGTCAAGTTGAAGAAGTGTTGGACAGAAAATTAACAAAGAAAAACTGCACCATGTGCAATTTCGGCCTCGTGACGGTGTCAGAATGGGACGAAATTTGGCATTGGAAACAGCCACAGAAATTGGACTCGGGGCACAGAACCGGGATCACCGGATTTTAGCCAAATTCCTTCGTTTAGGCCTCCGAATAATTAATTTCCGTATTAATTACGTCAGGCTAAAGATGTGTTGGACAAAAAATTAACAAGTCAAAACCGCAGCAGGGGCGATTTCATCATTTGTCGCGACGGTGTCGGAATGGGATGAAATTTTGCAGGTTGATTGGAAACGGCCCCAGAAATTGGACTCGGGGCACAGAACCGGGATCACCGGATTTTAGCCAAATTCCTTCGTTTAGGCCTCCGAATAATTAATTTCCGTATTAATTACGTCAGGCTAAAGATGTGTTGGACAAAAAATTAACAAGTCAAAACCGCAGCAGGGGCGATTTCATCATTTGTCGCGACGGTGTCGGAATGGGATGAAATTTTGCAGGTTGATTGGAAACGGCCCCAGAAATTGGACTCGGGGCACAGAACCGGGATCACCGGATTTTAGCCAAATTCCTTCGTTTAGGCCTCCGAATAATTAATTTCCGTATTAATTACGTCAGGCTAAAGATGTGTTGGACAAAAAATTAACAAGTCAAAACCGCAGCAGGGGCGATTTCATCATTTGTCGCGACGGTGTCGGAATGGGATGAAATTTTGCAGGTTGATTGGAAACGGCCCCAGAAATTGGACTCGGGGCACAGAACCGGGATCACCGGATTTTAGCCAAATTCCTTCGTTTAGGCCTCCGAATAATTAATTTCCGTATTAATTACGTCAGGCTAAAGATGTGTTGGACAAAAAATTAACAAGTCAAAACCGCAGCAGGGGCGATTTCATCATTTGTCGCGACGGTGTCGGAATGGGATGAAATTTTGCAGGTTGATTGGAAACGGCCCCAGAAATTGGACTCGGGGCACAGAACCGGGATCACCGGATTTTAGCCAAATTCCTTCGTTTAGGCCTCCGAATAATTAATTTTAGTATTAATTACTTCAGGCCGAAGATGTGTTGGACTGAAAATTAACAACGCAAAACTGCAGCAGGGCAATTTTGTCATTTGTCGCGACGGCGTCGGAATGGGCCGAAATTTAGCAGGCTAATTGGAAACGGCCCGAGAAATTAGACTCGAGGCACATACCCGGGATCACGGGATTTTAACCAAATTCCTTCGTTTAGGCCTCCGAATAATTAATTTCCTTATTAATTATGTCAGGCTGAAGAAGTGTTGGGCAGATAATTAATAAAGAAAAATTGCACCAGGGGCAATTTTGTTATTTGTCGCGACGGTGTCGAAATGGGACGAAATTTGGCAGGTTGATTGGAAACGGCCCCAGAAATTGGACTCGGGGCATAGACCCGGGATCACGGCATTTTAGTAAAATTCCATCTTTTAGGCCTCCGAATAATTAATTTCCGTGTTAATTACGTCAGGCTGAAGATGTGTTGGACAAAAAATTGCCAATGTAAAACTGCAGTTGGGGCGATTTCATCATTTGTCGCGATGGTGTCAGAATGAGCCAAAATTTGGCAGGTTGATTGGAAATCGCCAGAGAAATTGGACTCGGGGCATTGACCCGGGATCACGAGATTTTAGCCAAATTCCTTCGTTTAGGCCTCCTAATTATTAATTTCCATTTTAATTGTGTCAGGTTGAAGAAGTGTTGGATAGAAAATTTAAGAAGAAAAACCACACGAGGGGAAATTTCTTCATTTGTCGCAACGGTGTCGGAATGGGCAGAAATTCGGCAGGTTGCTTGGAAACGGCTCGAGAAATTGGACTCGGGGCGCTGACCTGGGATCATGGGATTTTAGCTAAATTCCTTCGTTTAGGCCTCCGAATAATTAATTTTCGTATTAATTATGTCAGGTTGAAGATGTGTTGGACAGAAAATTGGCAACGGAAAATCGTATCGAGGGCAACTTTGTCATTTGTCACGAAGGTGTCGGAATGGGCTGAAATTTAGGAGGTTGATTGGAAACGGCCCTAGAAATTGGAGTCGGGGCACAGACTAGGGATCAGGGGATTTTAGCCAATTCTTTCATTTAGACCTCCGAATAATTAATTTTCGTATCAATTATGTCGGGTTGAAGAAGTGTTGAACAGAAAATTAACAAAGAAAAATCGCACCAGGGGAAATTTCGTCATTTGTCCCAACGGTGTCGGAATGGGTTGAAATATGGCAGGTCGATTGGAAACTGCCCCAAAAATTGGACACGGGGTACAGACCCGGGATCACGGGATTTTAGCCGAATTCCTTCGTTTGGGCCTCCGAATAATTAATTTCCATATTAATTATGTCAGGTTGAAGATGTGTTGGACAGAAAATTAACAACACAAAACTGCACCAGGGGCAGTTTTGTCATTTGCCGCAACGGTGTCGAAATGCGCAAAAATTTGGCAAGTTGATTGGAAACGGCCCCAGAAAATGGACTCGGGGCACAAATCCAGGATCACGAGATTTTAGCCAAATTCCATCGCTTAGGCCTTCAAATAATTAATTTTCGTTTTAATTATGTCAAGTAGAAGAAGTGTTGTACAGAAAATTAACAAAGAAAAAATCGCACCAGGGAAAATTTCGTCATTTGTCCCGACGGTGTCAGAATGGGACGAAATTTGGCAGGTTGATTCCAAACGGCCCAGAAATTTGACTCGGGGCATAGACCCAGGATCACGGGATTTTAGCCAAATTCCCTCATTTAGGCCTCCGAATAATTTATTTCCAAACCATACCAGGGGTAATTTTATCATTTGTCGCGACGGTGTCGGAATGGGCCGAAATTTGGCAGGTTGATTGGAAACGGCCCCAGAAATTGGACTCGGGGCACAGACCTGAGATCACGGGATTTTAGCCAAATTCCTTCATTTAGGCCTCCGAATAATTAATTTTCGTATTAATTATGTTAGGTTGAAGATGTGTTGGATAGAAAATTAACAACGCAAAACAGCAGCAGGGGCAATTTCGTCATTTGTCACGACGGTGTCGGAATGGGCCGAAATTTGGCAGGTTGATTGGAAACGGCCCGAGAAATTAGACTCGGAGCACATACCCAGGAACACGGGATTTTAGGCAAATTCCTTCGTTTAGGCCTCCGAATAATTAATTTCCATATTAGTTATGTCAGGTTCAAGATGTGTTGGTCAGAAAAATAACAACGAAAAACCGCACCAGGGTTAATTTTGTCATTTGTCGTGACGGTGTCGGAATGGTCCAAAAATTAGGCAGGTTGATAAGAAATGGCCCGAGAAATTGGAGTCGGGACACAGACCCGGGATCACGGGATTTTGACCAAATTGCTTCGTTTAGGCCTCCGAATAATAAATTTCTGTATTAATTATGTTAGGCTGAAGATGTGTTGCACAGAAAATTAACAACGTAAAACTGCAGAAGGGACAATTTTGTCATTTATCGCAACGGTGTCGGAATGGGCAGAAATTTGGCAGGTTGATTGGAAACGGCCCGAGAAATTGGACTCGGAGCACATACTCGGGATCACGGGATTTTAGCCAAATTCCTTCGTTTAGGCGTCCGAATAATTAATTTTTGTATTGATTATGTCTGGTTGAAGATGTTTTGGACAGAAAATTAAAAACGTAAATCGCACCAGGGGCAATTTTGTCATTTGTCACGATGGTGTCGGAATGGCAGGTTGATTGGAATCGGCCCCAGATATTGAACTCGGGGCACAGACCCGGGATCACGGGATTTTACCCAAATTCCTTCATTTAGGCCTCCGTATAATTAATTTTCGTATTAATTATGTCAGGTTGAAGAAGTTTTGTATAGAAAATTAACAACGCAAAATCGCAGCAGGGGCAATTTTGTCATTTGTCGCGACAATGTCGAAATTGGCCGAAATTTGGCAGGTTGATTGGAAATCGCCCAAGAAATTGGACTCGGGGCACGGACCCAGGATCACAGGATTTTAGCCAAATTCCTTCGTTTAGGCCTCCGAATTATTAATTTCTGTTTTAATTGTGTCAGGTCGAAGAAGTGTTGGACAGAAAATTTAAAAAGAAAAATCGCACCAGGGGCAATTTCGTCATTTGTCGCGACGGCGTCGGAATGGGCCGAAATTTGGCAGGTTGCTTGGAAACGGCCCGAGAAATTGGACTCGGGGCGCTAACCCTGGATCACGAGATTTTAGCCGAATTCCTTCATTTAGGCCTCCGAATAATTAATTTTCGTGTTAATTATGTTAGGGTGAAGATGTGCTGGATAGAAAATTAACAACGCAAAACCGCACCAGGGGCAATTTTGTCATTTGTCGCGACGATGTCGGAATGGTCTGAAATTTGGCAGGTTGATTGGTAACGGCTTGAGAAATTGGACTCAGAGCCTATACTCTGATTCACAGGATTTTAGACAAATTCCTTCGTTCAGGCCTCCGAATAATTAATTTTCGTATTAATTATGTCAAGTTTAAGATGTGTTGGACAGAAAATTAACCACGTAAAACCGCACCAAGGGCAATTTTGTCATTTGTCGCGATGATGTTGGAATGGGCCAAAATTTGGCAGGTTGATTGGAAACGGCCCCAGAAATTGGACTCGGGGCACAGACACGGGATCACAGGATTTTAGCCAAATTCCTTCGGTTAGGCCTCCGAATAATTAATTTTCGTATTAATTATGTCAGATTGAAGAAGTGTTGGACAGAAAATTAACAAAGTAAAACCGTACAAAGGGCAATTTCGACCTCGCAACGGTGTCGGAATGGGTTGAAATTTGGCAGGTTGATTAGAAACGGCCCCAGAAATTGGACTCGGGGCACAGACACGGGATCACAGGATTTTAGCCAAATTCCTTCGGTTAGGCCTCCGAATAATTAATTTTCGTATTAATTAAGTCAGGCTGAAGATGTGTTGGACAGAAAATTAACAATGCAAAACCTTAGCAGGGTCAATTTCGTCATTTGTTGCGATAGTGTCGGAATGGGCGAAATTTGGCAGGTTGATTGGAAACGGCCTGAAAAATTGGACTCGGAGCTCATACCCGAGATCATGGGATTTTAGCCAAATTCCTTCGTTTAGACCTTCGGATAATTAATTTTCGTATTAATTACGTCAGGTTGAAGATGTGTTGGATAGAAAATTACTAACGCAAAACTGCACCAGGGGCAATTTTGTCATTTGTCGTGACGGTGTCGGAATGGGCCGAAATTTGGCAGGTTGATTGGAAACGGCCCAAGAAATCGAACTCGGGGCACAGACCCAGGATCACGTGATTTTAACCAAATTTCCTCATTTAGCCCTCCGAATAATTAATTTCCAAAATGCACCAGGGGCAATTTTATCATTTGTCGCGACGGTGTCGGAATGGACCAAAATTTGGCAAGTTGATTGGAAACGGCCCCAGAGATTGGACTCGGGGCATAGACCCGAGATCTCGAGATTTTAGCCAAATTCCTTCGTTTAGGCCTCCGAATAATTAATTTTCGTATTAATTACCTAAGGCTGAAGATGTGTTTGACAGAAAATTAACAACGTAAAATCGCAGCAGGGGCAATTTCGTTTTTTGCCACGACAGTGTCGGAATGGATCGAAATTTGGCAGGTTGATTGGAAACGGCCCGAGAAATTGGACTTGGGGCATAGACCGGGGATCATGGGATTTTAGCCAAATTCCTTCGTTTAGACCTCCAAATAATTAATTTCCTTGTTAATTATGTCAGGTTGAAGATGTGTTGGACAGAAAATTAACAATATAAAACCGCAACAGGGGCAATTTCGTCATTTGTCACAACGGTGTCGGAACGGTCCGAAATTTGGCAGGTTGATTGGAAACGACCCAACAAATTGGACTCGGGGCACAGAACTAGGATCACGGGATTTTAGCCAAATTCCCTCGTTTAGGCCTCCGAAAATTTAATTTTCGTATTAATTATGTCAGGTTGAAGAAGTGTTTGACGGAAAATTAACAAAGAAAACCGCACCAGAGGCAATTTTGTCATTTGTCACGACAATGTCGGAATGGGCCGAAATTTTGCAGGTTGATTGCGAACGGCCCCAGAAATTGAACTTAGGGCACAGACCCGGGATCACGGGATTTTAGCCAAATTCCTTTGTTTAGACCTCCGAATAATTAATTTCCGTATTAATTTTGTCAGGCTGAAGAAGCGTTGGACAGAAAATTTACAACGTAAAACAGTACCAAAGGCAATTTCATCATTTGTTGCAACGGTGTTCGAATGGGTCAAGATTTGGCAAGTTGATTGGAACGGGCCCAAAAATTTAAGTCGGGGCACAGACCCAGGATCACGGGATTTTAGCCAAATTCCTTCGTTTAGGCCGTCGAATAATTAATTTCTGCATTAATTAAGTCAGGCTGAAGATGTGTTGGACATAAAATTAACAACGCAAAATCGCAGCGGGGCAATTTCGTCATTTTTCACGATGGTGTCGGAATGGGCCTAAATTTGGCAGGTTGATTGGAAACGGCCCGAGAAATTGGATTCAGAGCACATACCCGGGATCACGGGATTTTAGCCAAATTCCTTCGTTTAGGCTTCCGAATAATTAATTTTCTTATTAATTATGTCACGTTGAAGATGTGCTGGACAGAAAATTAACAACAGAATGGGCCAAAATTTGGCAGGTTGATTGGGAACGGTCCCAGAAATTGGACTCGGGGCACAGACTTGGGATCACGGGATTTTAGCCAAATTCCTTCGTTTAGGCCTCTGAATAATCAGTTTTCGTATTAATTATGTCAGGTTGAAGATGTGTTGGATAGAAAATTAACAACGCAAAACAGAAGCAGGGGCAATTTCGTCATTTGTCGCGACGGTGTCGGAATGGGCCGAAATTTGGCAGGTTGATTAGAAACGGCCCGAGAAATTGGACTCAGAGCACATACCCGGGATCACGGGATTTTAGTCAAATTCCTTCGTTTAGGCCTCCGAATAATTAATTTCCATATTAATTCTGTCAGGTTGAAGATGTGTTGGACAGAAAATTAACAACGGAAAATCGCACTAGGGGCAATTTTGTCATTGGTTACGATGGTGTCGGAATGGTTCGAAATTTGGCAGGTTGATTGGAAACGGCCCGAGAAATTGGACTCGTGGCACAGACCTGGGATCACAGGATTTTAGCCAAATTCCCTCGTTTCGGCCTCCGAATAATTAATTTCAGTAATAATTATGTCAGGTTGATAAAGTGTTGGACGGAAAATTAACGAAGAAAAACCGCACCAGGGGCAATTTTGTCATTTGTCGCGACGGTGTTGGAATGGGCCGAAATATGGCAGGTTGATTAGGAACGGCCCCATAAATTGGACTCGAGGCACAGAGCCGGATCACGGGATATTAGCCAAAGTCCTTCGTTTGGGCCTCCGAATAATTAATTTCCGTATTAATTATGTGAGGCTGAAGAAGTGTTGGAGAGAAAATATACAACGCAAAGCAGCACCAGGGGCAATTTCGTCATTTATCGCGACGGTGTTGAAATGGGCCGAAATTTGGCAGGTTTATTGGAAACGGGCCCAAAAATTGAAGTCGGGGCAAAGACCCAGGATCACGGGATTTTAGGGCCTCTGAATAATTAATTTTCGTATTAATTAAGTCTGGCTGAAGATGTGTTGGACAGAAAATTAACAATGCAAAACCGCAGTAGGGGCAATTTCGTCATTTGTCACGACGGTGTAGGAATGGGCCGAAATTTGGCAGGTTGATTGGAAACGGCCCGAGAAATTGGACTCGGAGCACATACCCAGGATCATCGGATATTAGCCAAATTCCTTCGTTTAGGCCTTCGAATAATTAATTTTCGTATTAATTATGTCAGGTTGAAGATTTGTTGGACAGAAAATTAACAACGCAAAACCGCACCAGGGGAAATTTTGTCATTTGTCGTGACGGTGTGGGAATGGGCCGAAATTTGGCAGATTGATTGGTAACGACCCCAGAAATTGGACTCGGGGCATAGACCCGGGATCACGGGATTTTACCCAAATTCCTTCTATTATGGCCTCCGAATAATTAATTTCCGTATTAATTATGTCAGGTTGAAGAAGTGTTGGACAGAAAATTAACAAAGAAAAACTGCACCAGGGGCAATTTCGGCCTCGCGATGGTGTCGGAATGGGCCGAAATTTGGCAAGTTGATTGGAAACGGCACAAGAAATTGGACTCGGGGCACAACTCGGGATCATGGGATTTTAGCCAAATTCTCTCGTTTAGGCCTCCGAATAATTAATTTCCAAAATTCACCAGGGACAGTTTTGTCATTTGTCGCGATGGTGTCGGAATTGGCCAAAATTTGGCAGGTTGATTCGAAAAGGCCCCAGAAATTGGACTCGGGGCGTAGACCTGGGATCATGGGATTTTAGCCAAATTCCTTCGTTTAGGCCTCTGAATAATTAATTTCCATATTAATTACGTCAGGCTGAAGATGTGTTGGATAGAAAATTAACAACGCAAAACCGCAGCAAGGGTAATTTCATTATTTGTCACGACGGGGTCGAAATGGGCCGAAATTTGGTAGGTTGATTGGAAACGGCCTGAGAAATTGGACTCGGGGTACATACCTGGGATCACGGGATTTTAGCCAAATTCCTTCATTTAGACATCCGAATAAATAATTTCCTTATTAATTATGTTAGGTTGAAGAAGTGTTGGGCAAATAATTAATAAAGGAAAATCGCACCAGGGGCAATTTTTGTTATTTGTCGCGACACTGTCGGAATCGGCCGAAATTTGGCAAGTTGATTGGAAACGGCCCCAGAAATTGGACTCAGGGCACAGACCTGGGATCACGGGATTTTAGCCAAATTCCTTCATCTAGGCCTCTGAATAATTAATTTTCGTATTAATTATGTCAGGCTGAAGATGTGTTGGACAGAAATTTAACAACACAAAACCGCACCAAGGGCAATTTTAGTCATTTGTCGCGAAGGTGTCGGAATGGGCCGAAATTTGGCAAGATGATTGGAAACGACCCGAGAAATTGGACTCGGAGCACATACCTGGGATCACGGAATTTCAGCCAAATTCCTTTGTTTAGGCCTCCGAATAATTAATTTTCTTATTAATTATGTCAGGTTGAAGATGTGTTGGACAGAAAATTAACAATGTAAAATTGCTCCAGGGGCAATTTTGTCATTTGTCGCAAGGTGTCGGAATGAGCCAAAATTTAGCAGGTTGACTGGAAATGGCCCCAAAAATTGGACTCGGGGCACAGACCCGGGATCACGGGATTTTACCCAAACTCCTTCGTTTAGGCCTCCAAATAATTAATTTTCGTATTAATTATGTCAGGTTGAAGAAGTGTTGGACAGAATTAACAAAGAAAAACCGCATTAGGGGCAATTTCGGCCTAGCGACGGTGTCGGAATGGGCCAAAATTTGGCAGGTCGATTGGAAATTGCCCCAGAAATTGGACTCGGGGCACAGACCCAGGATCACGGGATTTTAGCCAAATTCCCTTGTTTTGGCCTCCAAATAATTAATTTCCAAAATACACCAGGGGCAATTTTGTCATTTGTCGTGACGGTGTCGGAATGGGCCGAAATTTGGTAGGTCGATTGGGAACAACCCCAGAAATTGGACTCGGGGCACAGACCCGAGATCACGGGATTTTACCCAAATTCCTTCGTTTAGGCATCCAAATAATAAATTTTCGTATTAATTATGTCAGATTGAAAATGTGTTGGACAGAAAATTAACAATGCAAAACAGCAGCAGGGGCAATATCGTCATTTGTCGCGACGGTGCCGGAATGGGCTGAAATTTTGCAGGTTGATTGGAAACAGCCCGAGAAATTGGACTCGGGGCACATACCTGGGATCATGGGATTTTAGCCAAATTCCTTCATTTAGGCCTCCGAATAATTAATTTTCGTATTAATTATGTCAGGTTGAAGATGTGTTGGACAAAAAATTAACAATGCAAAATCGCACAAGAGGCAATATTGTCATTTGTCGCGACGGTGTCGGAATGAGACGAAATTTAGCCTGTTGACTGGAAACGGCCCCAAAAATTAGAATCGGGGCACAGACCCAGGATCACGGGATTTTACCCAAATTCCTTCGTTTAGGCCTCCGAATAATTAATTTCTGTATTAATTATGTCAGGTTGAAGAAGTGTTGGACAGAAAATTAACAAAGAAAAACAGCATTAAGGGCAATTTCGGCCTCGCGACGGTGTCGGAATGGGCCAAAATTTGGCAAGCTGATTGGAAATAGCCCCAGAAATTAGACTCAGGGCACAAACCTAGGATCATGGGATTTTAGCCAAATTCCCTCATTTAGGCGTTCGAATAATTAATTTCCAAAATGCACCAGGGGCAATTTTGTCATTTTTCGCAACGGTGTCAGAATGGGCCGAAATTTGGCAGGTTGATTGTAAACGGCCCCAGAAATTGGACTCGGGGCACAGACCCGGGATCATGGGATTTTAGCCAAATTCCTTCGTTTAGGCCTCCTAATAATTAATTTTCGTGTTAGTTACGTCAGGCTGAAGATGTGTTGGTTAGAAACTTAACAACGCAAAACCGTAACCGGGGCAATTTCGTCATCTGTCGCGACGGTGTCGGAATGGGCCGAAATTTGGCAGATTGATTGGAAACGGCCTGAGAAATTGGACTCGGGGCACATACCCAGGATCATGGGATTTTAGTCAAATTCTTTCGTTTAGGCCTCTGAATAATTAATTTCCTTATTAATTATGTCAGGCTGAAGAAGTGTTTGGCGGATAATTAATAAAGAAAAATCGCACCAGGGACAATTTTGTTATTTGTCGCGATGGTGTAGGAATTGGCCGAAATTTGGCATGTCGATTGGAAACGGCCCCAGAAATTGGAGTCGGGGCACAGACCCGGGATCTTAAAATTTTAGCCAAATTACTTCGTTTAGACCTCCGAATAATTAATTTCCGTATTAATTATGTCAGGGTGAAGAAGTGCTGGACAGAAAATTAAAAAAGCAAAATCGCACCAAGGGAAATCTCGTCATTTGTCCCGATGGTGTTGGAATGGGTCGAAATTTGGCAGGTCGTTTGGAAACGGCCCCACAAATTGGATTCGGGCACAGACCCGGGATCACGGGATTTTAGCCAAATTCCTTCGTTTAGGCCTCCGAATAATTAATTTCCATATTAATTATGTCAGGTAGAAGATGTGTTGGACAGAAAATTAACAACGCAAAACTGCACCAGGGGCAATGTTGTGATTTATCACGACGATGTCGGAATGGGCCGAAATTTGGTAGGTTGATTGGAAATGGCCCCAGAAATTGGACTCGGGGCAAAGACCCGGGATCACGGGATTTTAGCCAAATTCCCTCATTCAGGCCTCCGAATAATTAATTTCCAAAATGCACCAAAGGCGATTTTGTCATTTGTCGCGACGATGTCAGAATGGGCTGAAATTTGGCACGTTGATTGGAAACGGCCCCAAAAATTGGACTCAGGGCACAGACCAGGGATCCCAGGATTTTAGCCAAATTCCTTCGTTTAGGCCTCCGATTAATTAATTTTCGTATTAATTATGTCAGGTTGATGATGTGTTGGACATAAAATTAACAACGTAAAATCGCACTAGGGGCAATTTTGTCATTTGTCGGGATGGTGTCGGAATGGGTTGAAATTTGGCAGGTTGATAAGAAGTGGCCCCAGAAATTAGACTCGGGGAACAGACCCGGGATCACGGGATTTTAGTTAAATTACTTCGTTCAGGCCTCCGAACAATGAATTTCTGTATTAATTATGTCAACTTGAAGAAGTGTCGGACAGAAAATTAGCAAAGAAAAACCGCAGCAGGGGAAGGTTCGGCCTCGGGACGGTGTCGGAATGGGTCGAAATATGGCAAGTCAGTTGGAAACGGCTCCAGAAATTGGACTCGGGACACAGACCCAGGATCACGAGATTTTAGCCAAATTCCTTCGTTTAGGCCTCCGAATAATTAATTTCCATATTAATTATGTCAGGTTAAAGATGTGTTGGACAGAAAATTAACAACGCAAAACTGCACCAGGGGCAATATTGTCATTTGTCGCGACGGTGTCGGAATGGGCCGAAATTTGGCAGATTGATTGGAAACAGTCCCAGAAGTTGGACTCGGGGCACAGACACAAGATCACGAGATTTTAGCCAAATTCCATCGTTTAGGCCTCCAAATAATTTATTTCCATTTTAATTATGTCAGGTTGAATAAGTGTTGGATAGAAAATTAAGAAAAACCGCACCAGGGAAAATATCGTCATTTGTCCCGACGGTGTCGAAATGGGTCGAAATTTGGCAGGTCGATTGGAAACGGCCCCAGAAATTGGACTCGAGGCACAGACCCGGGATCACGGGATTTTAGCCAAATTCCTTCGTTTAGGCTTCCGAATAATTAATTTCCATATTAATTATGTCAGGTTGAAGATGTGTTGGACAGAAAATTAATAACGCAAAACTGCACCAAGGGCAATATTGTCATTTTTCGTGAAGGTGTCGGAATGGGCCGAAATTTGGCTGGTTGATTAGAAACGGTCCCAGAAATTGGACTCGGGGCACAGACACGAGATCACGGGATTTTAGCCAGATTCCATCGTTTAGGCCTCCAAACAATTTATTTCCGTTTTAATTATGTCAGGTTGAAGAAGTGTTGGACAGAAAATTAACAAAGAAAAACCACACCAGGCGAAATTTCGTCATTTGTCCCGACGATGTCGGAATAGGTCGAAATTTGGCAGGTTGATTGGAAACGGCCCCCGAAATTGGACTGGGGGCACAGAGCTGAGATTTTAGCCAAATTCCTTCATTTAGGCCTTCGAATAATTAATTTTCGTATTAATTAGGTCAGGTTGAAGATGTGTTGGATAGAAAATTAACAACGCAAAACAGCACCATGGGCAATTTTGTCATTTGTCACAAGGGTGTCGGAATGGGCTGAAATTTGGCAGGTTGATTGGAAACGGCCCCAGAAATTGGGGTCGGGGCACAGACCCGAGATCATGAGATTTTAGCCAAATTCATTCGTTTAGATCTACGATAATTAATTTCCGTGTTAATTATGTCAGGTTGAAGATGCGTTGGACCGAAAACTAACAACGCAAAACCGCACCATGGTCAATTTTGTCATTTGTCACGACGGTGTCGGAATGGGCTGAAATTTGGCAGGTTGATTGGAAACGGTCCCAGAAATTAGAAATCATGGGATTTTGGCCAAATTTCTTCGTTTAGACCTCCGAATAATTAATTTTCGTGTTAATTATGTCGGGTTGAAGAAGTGTTGGACAGAAAAATGACCAAGAAA
>NW_019263389.1:15309-16146 GCF_002742605.1 Olea europaea var. sylvestris
CTTCGTTTAGACCTCCGAATAATTAATTTTCGTGTTAATTATGTCGGGTTGAAGAAGTGTTGGACAGAAAAATGACCAAGAAAAACCGCACCAGGGCAATTTTGTCCTTTGACGTGACAGTGTCGGAATAGGCCAAAATTTGGCAGGTTGATTGGAAACGGCCCCAGAAATTGGAGTCGGGACAAAAACTCGGGATCTTGGGATTTTAGCAAAATTCCTTCGTTTAGACCTTCGAATAATTAATTTCCGTGTTAATTATGTCGGGTTGAAGAAGTGTTGGATAGAAAAATGACAAAGAAAAACCGCACCAGGGCCATTTTGTCCTTTGACGTGACAGTGTCGGAATAGGCCGAAATTTGGCAGGTTGATTGGAAACGGCCCCAGAAATTGGAGTCGGGACAAAAACCCGGGATCTTGGGATTTTAGCAAAATTCCTTCGTTTAGACCTCCGAATAATTAATTTGCGTATTAATTATGTCAGGTTGAAGAAGTGTTGGACAGAAAATTAACAAAGAAAAACTGTATCATGGGCAATTTTGTCATTTGTCGCGACGTGTCGGAATGGGCTGAAATTTGGTATGTTGATTGGAAACGGCCCCAGAAATTGGAGTCGGGGCACAGACTTGGGATCTTGGGATTTTAACTAAATTCCTTCATTTAGACCTCTGAATAATTAATTTCTGTATTAATTATGTCAGCTTGAAGAAGTGTTGGACAGAAAATTAACAAAGAAAAATCGCACCAGGGGAAATTTTGTCATTTGTCCCGACGGTGTCGGAATGGGTTGAAATTTGGCAGGTCGGTTGGAAACGGCCCTAGAAATTGGACTCGAGGCTC
>NW_019263390.1:0-16144 GCF_002742605.1 Olea europaea var. sylvestris
TTGAGAAGAACAAGGTCAGAGTTGTTGGAAATATAGAGGTGGTAATGGAACTGGATTATCACATACCATATATGTAATTTAGATACCAATTTTAAGCATACTATATATGCATATACCGTATATGTCGCTTACTGTATTTGTAGGTAGCTTATAGTATATGCAGCTAATCGTATTTAAAGCCTACCGTATTTGTAGGCAATTTACCTTATTTGCACCTTACCGTATATGCTGCCTACCGTATTTACAAAAAGCTCATCGTATTTACAGGAAAATTTTACAAATTGTTTTTATTCCATTTCATAAATAGTGAGTGATTTACACATATTTGCTAAATACGGTATATGCAACTAACATACCGGATATGCACTTACATACACCAAAATGTAGAAATACCGTATTTGCATATATTATCTAAATAAATACCAGTTTGACAACTATCAAACCGAATGGTACCAAATTAATTAATTTTCTTCAGATTTTTTTCTCGACATACAAATAATAAACTGTAAAATTATATGAAGCACATATAACAAAATAATTTGGAAAATCTACGAAATTTAAGATTAAACTGCAAATATGTAAATCGCTAAATAAATAAATATGTGAATTGTAGAAAATAAATAAATTTTCAACTCGATTCGCTCCCTTACCGTAAGTGGTTGAGGTCTAATCCGAACGTCTGTTTCCCAGTTTATTTTGTTATAAATAGTAGAGTTGCTTCAATTTCTTAGAGTTTTGACAGTTTTCGGAAACTCAAAAGTTAGTGGAGAAAACAAGAGAAAATTGCAAAACGTGGGCTCTCTAAAGGGGCCAATTTTTGCTTTGTTCAGTCCGACATTCATGTACGCAAGTCACGCCCGCACACAAGTTCAAGGTCTGAAGGCAAATTCGGTCTGTGATTTGCACCCCCCTACGCACGCACGTGGAGAGAGCCTCCATGCTACACATGATTACACATTTTCAATGTGCAACCATATTTAAAGTGATTCTTGCTTTCATATTTTTCCTATGATTGACTAATGCAATTTTTCCATTTAAACCATCTTTCAATGGTCATCTTTGAGATCAAATTTCTCATTCACCCGAGCTTCATTTTTGGCAAGTAAATATATGATTTTGATGCTCTCACGGAAGAGAACACGGATCAACTTTGATCTTCCAAATTGGACAAACGGATCCCATCGAAAATATTACCAAAAGTGAGCTATTTACTCATTTTTTCCAACAAGAGTTGCCCTCCTAGCCCCACTCGCTTGCCTCCTTTTCATCATTGTTCTTTTTGTTTTTCATACCTTGATATTTCCTTATCTATGCTGTAATGTGTGTAGAAAAGCAAGTTTTTGAAAAAATTTAGGCTTTATGTGGAATCCTCTATTGTGGGTGATGGAAGTAGCTACTTTAATAGCCCATCTTGCAAACGGGGGATTAAGGACCATTTTAACTTTTATCTCACCACCTCCATCACCATTAGTGAAATATCAAACCAAGGGTCTCAAGTAAGATTGTTGAACTTTTTAGAATTAACAACTTCAAATTGATAAACCCATTTTGCAGCAGAAGCCGTCAGACTTACCTAACTTTGTTGGCATCATTGTCTTGCTCATCAACTCGACAATCAGTTCTACTGATGAAAATAATGCTGGAAATATAACAACTGCCTTCATGGCTTGATTGGCTCCAAAACTCAAGGTTTGCTCCTGAATCAGCTTCCAGCAAGAAATTTGCACCATTTATTCACCTTAGTATAATATTCTCTATCAATTTTTGACCTCAAATATAAGTGATTCAATCTGTTCATAACTCAGAGTTTTGCAAAATGGAAAATGGAGTGAGGAAAAAGCCTCAATCCTGGTTCCTTTGGGCATAATCAGTATCAAACTTGAAGATATTATTCCAGCTAATGTATGCCGTATCGAAGGAGATCTTCTTAACTGAACTGGGTGTTGATGCCAAGGATATTATTTCACTAATTTCACAGATTTGTTTCACTAATTAACTCTATATAGAGTACTAAATATGCAATGTTATTATTCTTATTTCTTTTCATAACCGTGCTTCTATTTTGAATTTGAAACTTGTACTAATTGTGATGCGGACATCGGTCCAAATTAATTTACTTCTTGTTTTATTTATTGATGTCTTTTTATTTCATTGGGCTTGTCTAGTGAGTCTAGCCCAAGCCCGTGAATATTAGGTTTCTTTTGTTATTTATATGTTGGTAACTGGAATTGCAAGACAATTTTGATGAATGAATTAAATTGCGTTTGGTTTGTGGCCACGTTCTCCCTCTCCTTCTCCCTTGTTTCCCGAATCTCTGGTTTCTTCCCCTTCTGCTCCTCTTCTTCTTCTTCTTCTTCTTCTTCTTCTTCTTCTCTGCTATTGATTTTCTGTAGTTTTCTTAATTGATCCTACATCAAATTGAGGACATGATCTTGACTATTCCTTGAGCTAATAAGGCATACGATAGTAGAAGTTGAGATACTTGGCCAGAACAACTTCATAAGTTCCTAATGTAGTGTTTCCTTTGCATATTGTGTCATAATTGAAGCATATGAATTCATAACTGTTCTTTAAACTAAGTTCTGTAAGTCTTAACACCATTTATTAAATATTGGCAAATTGCCCTCTTCTTATTCCTGTTGTCATAGGTACGCTAAATTACCCTCAAAATTATACAACCAGTGCATTGCTCGGACAAAAAACTAGTATTTTAAAAGATTTGAATGGATTTTAAGTTTAAAAATATATATATAACAAACTCTTTTGAAATTTCACGATTTTTAATTATATCTTATGGATTATATATAGAGCTCTATTCAAATCCACAAATTTCATTAAGATTTATAATATTTTAAAATTTATCAAAATCCCAATTGAGGACATCCTGGAATCCAACAAAAAGTCTCAAAATCATAAATTCAAAATTTTTAACAATTTCTACAGTAGACAATTAAGACAATATTCTTTATCGGACTCCAATCCAATATCCTCTTCTTTGTCTAACTCGTCTTCTCATTATTCGATACACACACAAAAAAAAAAAAAAAAATTATCGTGATCCCTTATTTTAAGTTAACCATTTCTATTACATCTTCTATGTTTTAATATCTTCCTTTATCTTTTGATTAGTTGGTAATTAATAGTCCTTGATGCTTAAGTGCCTGTTTGATTTGGATTAAAATCTTATTTTAATTTAAGTCAAAGTCAAATAATCAATATTAACCACATCTTTAGTGGGTTTCATAACTTTTTAACTACACTTTTCAAAAACTATCACAACAAACTACTAAAAAATCTAATTTTTAATTCCTACCAAGCACCCTCTAAGGCATACTTAAAGTTCAAATTTCAAACTTAAATAATAATAATAATAATAATAATAATAATAATAATCACACATTAGACTTTCAACAAAGGAGTTGAACGCATTTTCATGCACCTAGGCCATAGGCGAAACACTTCAAAAATGTTTTTCGTCCAGACACACATCAAGGTCATGGCAATTAATGCTATTCATTAGCAAATGATCAGTAATCTATGTGACAGTGAAATTACTGCACATTTTTCTATAAAATTAGATATATTTTAATTAATTGAAGAATTGTGAAAATAACATTAGATGTCGATCATAGGCATTGCTAACGAGTATTGTTGACCTTTAAAAACGTGCCAACAAGTGTCTATCCTAGATGACGTCCACCTAGAGAGATTCTTGTGGATCTTGAAAGGATATTTAATCGGATTCGAAAATTAGCCATGCATAAACACTTAGAGGGGTGAGATATTCACGATCGAAGGGAATTTATGAAATAAAAAGATGATTCGAATAAGCATTTATAGAGAGGAAAAAATAATGTATGTTTGCATGTCTATTCATTCATCCCTTACAATGTTACAAAAGCTGCTATTTATAGCATCCAAGTCGACGTGGTCACTATTGGATCAGATCCACGTGACTTCATCTACTCGACTGAAGTGTCGCATCATCCTATCTCACATTAATTACATTGGCAAATACATTTGACAAGGCGTCGACCGTCCTACACTCTGGGGCTGACAATGTGACATTTATTAATGCGAACGTCGTCACACGAGTTATTCCTAAAGATATACTCATTAGACCTGCTCTACAGAGCTTCGAGCGTGAAAGAGTTCGGCTTAAGGAATGAAAGCACTTCAGCCGTGGAGTTTGGACGGAAACAGTGCCTCCGAAGTGTCGCATCATCCTATCTCACATTAATTACATTGGCAAATACATTTGACAAGGCGTCGACCGTCCTACACTCTGGGGCTGACAATGTGACATTTATTAATGCGAACGTCGTCACATCAGTTATTTCTAAAGATATACTCATCAGACCAGCTCTACAGAGCCTCGAGTGTGAAAGAGTTCGGCTCAAGGCATGAAAGCACTGCGATCGAGGAGCTTGGACGGAAACAGTGCCTCGACCAGAACACAATTCTTGCTTTCTTTTTTATTCTGGATTGACTGCCACGTGCATCACCTCCACGTGGCCTCCATTGGAAGTTTCACCACATACGACTAGTAACAAGTATTATTCAGTTCGTGGCACACACAGTACGTGGTAGTAAGATTTATTATCATCATCATCATCATCATTTAGTCAAAGATGCTAGTGTGAGAGAGAAAAGTGAGTAAAAGCTAGAAGAAAGGTACCTATGTTGTAATTCTCTTCCAATTCTTGAGGTACGTCTTCTAATTCTCTACAAGTTTCAAGTGAATATAACTTCGTTAAGAGATCCAAGTATCCAACTGAATTCCCTAATCTGCCTATTCTTGAGAAAAACCTAATTTTGTTTTTGTTAATTGTTAAGCATCTATAATAATATATTAAAAATATCACATCAAGTGAGAATCAATTATCGTACGATTTTAGCCTTGTTATAATTTAATTATTTCAGTAACATTCTACTTTTCATTTTGCAATATGTATTTAATTTATTTAATCATTTAGTTACTACTCCCTCCGTCCCATTTATATAGGCTAAGTTTCCTTTTTCTATTGTCCCAAATATATAGGCACGTTTTCTAATTTAGAATATTTTGTTTTGTTCTTTTACCAATATACCATTATTCAATTTTCCCCACTTAATATGCCAACTTTTTGAAATCATCCAAATACACATTTCCCACTTCTTGGAAACATGTAACAACTCTCATTTCTTCTTCTTCAAATTAAATCATTCAAATTCTTTACTAATTTCAACAATAATTTACTACTGAAAATTAAATAAGGGTAAACTAGAAAAAATCTTGGCAAAAATTAATTTTTCAATGATATTAAAGAAGATTTCTTAATCCGCTTGAAAAATGAAACAAGCCTATATAATTGGGACGGATGAAGTATTAATTAACATGTACATATACATTTGAATGTATAGATTCATTTCATTTGTGTGATTTCATTAATGTATGAATTCTTCATTATTAATTCTCAATTAATTAACATTCACATTCATTTAATTAATATTCATATTCACTTATGCATTTCAGTGTTATTAATTCTAATTATAAGTTAATTAGAATTTCATATCTATAATCTACAATATATTAAATATCACACCAAATGAGAATCATTTTTTGAATTATTCTAGCACTACTATAATTTAATTATTTCAATTACACTTTACTTTCGGTTTTTCAATATATATTTAATTTATTTAAACATTTAGTTACCGTCAATATAAATGAACATTTGAATGTACAAATTCATTTCACCTGTGTGCTTTCATTAATATATGAATTTTATATTATTAATTCTCAATTAATTAACATTCTCGTTCGTTTAATTAATATTCATATTTATTTATGCATTTCCGTGTTATTAATTCTAATTATAAGTTAATTAGAATTTCATATTCAAGTCTATGTATGCTAATTAACATTTAGTTTTACTTAATTGAAAAATTAAATAAATGATTCAACATTTATTTTCACGTATATATTTCTTGGTATTTAATTCTAAATTAATTAACATTCACGCATATTCAAATATTATATTTGCGACATTTATAAAGCATTTCATAACAACGTGCAATGCATGTTCAATGTTGGCCAGTATGTCTAAAAAGCAAAGTCATGTTTTTTTTATTGTTTTATTTTATTTTATTTTATTTCGGAGAAAATGACATATGGTTAGGTATGTGAAATTCCCCCTCACTACAATGTAACGTAGTCTCTTGTCCTTAGGAATGACATGGACATCGCCATTCAAATCGTATTTTTGTTCGAATGGTAGTATAACATTGTCTAAATTGTGAAGTTAGAGTTTAACATCGTGTTACATAATAATATTTATGTGTATTATATATGAACATACGGATACACCGTACTTTTGAAGAAAACGTTGGCACCTTTCTAGTTTGAAATGACTAGTAAAATATTAAATAATTACTGAAGAACCGTTGGAATATTTTTTCAAAGAAAGTAGGAGAAGAAATTCCTTCTGATTTTTTAATTTGTTCTCATTCTTGCCTCAGGAACATCAAATTGAAGTACGGTAGTTAAATAATAAAATGGGGATCAACAAAGAAGGTTAAAACTCAAACCTAGAACTCAATAAATAAATAAATAAATAAAGAAGGGAAAATGGAGGCTTCAAATGCATAAGAATACGTTTATTTAAAATCGTTATTTATCACTACACGTAGGAAACTTGAACACTAAGAATCCGTTTGATTGTGAATATGGAAAAGACAAACTAATTCCAGGTCCAAGTTCATGTCAACCATAGATTTAAAGCAACCACTTGTGTCTTTCTTGGATATGCTCAGTTCGGGTATAGATGATATGACGTGAAATCCGCTGTATGCCACACCTCTTTCCTTCGCTCTAGACCCACCCAAAAAATGGAACTAAGCTTCCTATCTTCAGAGTCTAGGGTGTCCCTCTATTCTGGAACGTCCTTTAGGGGCGAGGTCAGTCAATAGTCATTCGCAGAGTACCTCCTGTTTTAGTGAACCTTGGGAGTGTTGGTGTGGCACCATAACATAAGGGCTTGCTCTATCCTGATAGGAACGAACCAAAGTCATCTATGTTGGAAAAGAAAAAATCACCAAAATTATAGAAATTTGATTTCAATCAATTGGCCAAAAACATGTTTTTAAGTGTTTGTATCTTGGAACTCGAAATCAATTTCCACTTTCGTATCAAACTGCCAAAGTAAAAAAACGAATTCCTCGGATGTGACATTTTCCATGGAATTCACTCCAATCAAATGATCCGAGGAATTCGTTTTCTACTTTGATTGTTTGATACGAAAGTGAAAATTGATTTCGAGTTCCAAGGTATAAACGCTTAGGGTCCGTTTGATTGCAAAATGTGAAAAATGCAAACAAATTCCATATAAGTTGGAAAAGAAAAAATCACCAAAATCATAGAAATTCGATTTTACTTAATTGACTAAAAACATGCTTTAAGTGTTTATATTTTTGAATACTCCATTTTTACTTTCGTACCAAACAACTAAAGTAGAAAATGAATTCCTTGGATATGGTATTAGCTATCAAACGGATCCTTAAATTATATTTTTGGCCAATTCAATGGAAAATGTATTCCTATGATTTTGGTGATTTTTTCTTTTCCAACTTCATTGAAGTTGGTTTTGTCTTTTCTACCATTACAATCAAACAGATCCTAAAAGTGTGTTTGATTGGTATGAAAAATATAACCTAAAAAAGAAAATATTTTCCTTGTTTTGAGGAAAACAAAAAAACCTACTACTTCCAAAGAAAATATTTTCCATTAAAAAAAGAAAAATTAGACATATTTTCAAAAGTTAGAAAATATTTTCAATGAAAAAAATAACAATCAAACACTTTAAAGTAGGAATTTTAGTAAAAAATTGATATTTTTTATGATAAATAAATACAATCAAATACACCCTAATATTCCGAGATATCGGCTTCTAGGGGAAAAGAATATGGCCGTTGGCCATATCTGCACCGCAACTGCACCACTTTGTCCATTATTCAATTCAATAATGATATTTACACTCCAAGGTTATACAATATATGTCAATTTTACAAGTTAGTCACTTCCAAATTTATTTTTTGAAGCACCAAACTTTCTCTAAGTTTATGTTTAAGTCTAAAACTTCTCAACCTATTTAAACTAGCAATGTCACTTTTTATTTAAACAATTTTTCGATATAAAATTAATCAAATTCTGATGGGAAATTTATAACATACAACTTGAATTTAAGTGTATTTATAATTTATATACATTTTTTTTTTGTAAATTTAAATTCTACATACTATATTTTACGTATTGGTAACAAAAGCATCATTTGGTTAATAAAATTAGAAATTTATCATTATAGATACTTGAACCTACCAAAATATCCTTAATTGAAAATAATAAATCAAACCTAATATATTATATTATCTACTTTTCATAACATTTGTTTCCCAATTTTATCATCAATCTATAAGATTTAGAAGCTTGTGATATTTTACTAAAGAATAATGGTAAACGTACAAAGTTACAAACTGAGGATAATCTCCAAGTGATGTGATAGATGATGTAAGATTAAATAATAAGACCAATGAAATGTGTAGATGAAATTCATTTTATTGATATTATCATTTAATGTCACTTTACCAGTTTGTATATAGCACGCTGTTGTTAAATACTTTTTTCACTTAAAAGATGATTTTTTTTAGTATAAGGTTTACAAAATTCGTAATGAAATTCTTAAACTCCAGCTTGGAAAAAATAGAAGCGTTAGATTCTGACACGATAAATGTGTACCAGTTCCACGATCATTTAGAGATAAATTTTAGTAAATTAAAAGTTTGTTAGAAATATATAGCAAGAACTTCGTTTGAATTTTTATGACATTATAAAACAGACAAACAAAAATATTAATTATCATCATTTATTAATAGTTTGTGCTCAATTACTAAAAATTGCTAAAAAGTAAAATAACACGTTAATTAGCAGCTTAAAATGATCTTATTATTTAGTGCACAAGTTAATAAATTTTCAAGAATTCATAATAATCTTTTGGTCCCTCTTTGTAACGTTAAGAGAAATGGCCATGCTATCAAGAGTAAACAATGTCAACAAAACTCCTTTCCATACTATAAATACATCAATAAATTCATTAAGAAGTCTTGTTTTTTTCCTGCAAATAATCTCTTTCATAAGCCTGTCGGCGCAGGTCCAGGAGCACTGTAAGCGGGACCATGCTTAGGTGGATGAGCGTGATGGTGGTGGTGTTTGCCCTTATGGTGGTGGTGGTGGTGATTGTGATGGTGATGATGGCCATGTTTGTGGTGGCTGGGAGCGTGCGCCTTTTGGATGTGAGGAAAGAGAGCCTCTACATCCTCTTGGTCAAAAACTACATTTTCTCTTAATTTTGAGAATTCCTCTTGACTACTAGCGAGAATGGGAACGCACAGAAGAATGAGCCCTAGAAGCAAAACAAGAGAGTATACAGTACTCATTACTGGTATTTGGTGATGGCAAAGAGTGACAAGGGAAGAACCTTTTTATAGTGGATTCGTAACCTACAAAATTAATTTTTGGTCAACAATCTACTCTATGCATTAATGACTTTTTAATGCTCCAAAAATATTGTTGGGTTGATGAAATTCCTATAGTAATTAAAGACCTAATTCGACAATAAATTTTGGAGAAATAATAAGAAGGGGAAATATTCCTAATAAAATTGAGATTGCAATTAGGACAAATTAAACATCAATAAATTCATTAAGAAGTCTTGTTTTTTCCTGCAAATAATCTCTTTCATAAGCTTGTCGGCGCAGGTCCAGGAGCACTGTAAGCGGGACCATGCTTAGGTGGATGAGCGTGATGGTGGTGGTGTTTGCCCTTATGGTGCTAAAATTTTGAAGAATGTAAAAGGTATGTAAATTAAGGGTATTTCAATTTTACAAAATATGATATATAAAATGTAAATACGCCCTAAATGTGCATGGTGTAACTTTCCAATTCCGAAACAAGATCGCCTTGTAATAAGATAACATCAACGAGACAAAGTGAGAGGCTAATAAAACTCGTAGCTATACTATGATGAATGACCAAAGTTGACAAAGAGCTCTCCACAAGAAAATAAGAATATCATGAAACAGTCATCAAGAAACTGAAAAATCTTAGTGTTGTCTACAAATAATCTGTTTTCCATAGTCTTTCGGTGCATGAGTTTGGTGATGAGGAAGGCGCACATGCCGCGAAGGAGATAGGTATCCACCAGGGTGGTAGCCACGGTATTGTGATGGTGATGATGGCCATGTTTGTGGTGGCTGGGAGCGTGCGCCTTTTGGATGTGAGGAAAGAGAGCCTCTACATCCTCTTGGTCAAAAACTACATTTTCTCTTAATTTTGAGAATTCCTCTTGACTACTAGCGAGAATGGGAACGCACAGAAGAATGAGCCCTAGAAGCAAAACAAGAGAGTATACAGTACTCATTACTGGTATTTGGTGATGGCAAAGAGTGACAAGGGAAGAACCTTTTTATAGTGGATTCGTAACCTACAAAATTAATTTTTGGTCAACAATCTACTCTATGCATTAATGACTTTTTAATGCTCCAAAAATATTGTTGGGTTGATGAAATTCCTATAGTAATTAAAGACCTAATTCGACAATAAATTTTGGAGAAATAATAAGAAGGGGAAATATTCCTAATAAAATTGAGATTGCAATTAGGACAAATTACTTCTTCGCAATTGAATCAATTAGCAAGGAGATTTCTGTATCAGTTTAGTATTCTAAAAATTGTAAAATGTGGTCGGTGGTAAGGTCAAGTTTTGAATTTTACAATCTAAGACTCATAGATGTTAAAAAAGTATATATATTTTCTTTTATTTAATATGATTTAATTATTCTAAATATTTGTGAATACCAATATCTTAAATCTTAGTAATATAATTAATTAATAATCCCACAACTACACAATTTTCAAGTTTTTAAAAACTAAATAATTTTCAATTAGACAACTCTTACATGATAGATAACGGGGGTATCATCCATTGATATTTCAATGAATTTTAAAAGTACTTTCAAATTTAAGTGTCCCCCAAAATGAAATCCATTAACATTTAGGTGTCTTTCAATGAAATCGTCTTCAATAACTCATAGAGTCAAAAGGATATCATTAATAGATATATTTTATAAGATTTGAATGGATTTTAAGTGTATATATATAACAAACTCTTTTGAAATTTCACTATTTTTAATGATATCTTATGGATTATATATAGAGCTCTATTCAAATCCACAAAATTCATTAAGATTTATAATATTTTAAAATTTATGAAAATCCCAATTGAGAACATCCTGAAATCCAACAAAATGTCTCAAAATCATAAATACAAAATTTTTAACAATTTCGGCAATAGACAATTAAGACAACATTCTTTATCGGACTCAAATCCAATATCCTCTTCTTCGTCTAACTCATCTTCTCATTATTCGATACACACACACCAAAAAAATAAATAAATAAATATTATCGTGGTCCATTATTTTAAGTTAACCATTTCCAGTACATCTTCTACGTTTTAATATTTTCCTTTTTCTTTTGATTAGTCGGGATTTAATAGTCCTTGATGCTTAAGTGCCTGTTTGATTTGGATTGAAATCTTATTTTAATTTAAGTCAAAGTCAAACAATTAGTATTAACCACATCTTTCGTGAGTCCCACAATTTTTTAACTACACATTTCAAAAATTTCTATCACAATCTATTAAAAAATCTAATTTTAATTTCTACAAACACCATCTAAGGCATAAGCCTTAAATTTTATTAATAATAATAACAACAACACATTAGACTTTCAACAAAGGAGTTGAACGCATTTTCATGCACCTAGGCCCTAGGCAGAACACTTCGAAAATGTTTTTCGTCCAGACACACATCAAGGTCATGGCAATTAATGCTATTCATTAGCAAATGATCAATAATCTATGTGACAGTGAAATTACTGCACATTTTTCTATAAAATTAAATATATTTTAATTAATTGAAGAATGTGAAAATAACATTAGATGTCGATCATAGGCATTGCTAAGGAGTATTGGTGACCTTTAAAAACGTGCCAACAAATGTCGATCCTAGATGACGTCCACCTAGAGAGATTCTTGTGGATCTTAAACGGACATCTAATCGGATTCGAAAATTAGCCATGCATAAACGCATAGAGGGGTGAGATATTCATGATCGAAGGCAATTTATGAAATAAAAAGATGATTCTAATAAGCGTTTATAGAGAGGAAAAAATAATGTATGTTTGCATGTCTATTCGTTCATCCCTTACAATGTTACAAAAGCTGCTATTTATAGCATCCAAGTTGACATGGTCACTATTGGATCAGATCCACGTGGCGTCATCTACTCGATCGGAGTGTCGCATCATCCTATCTCACATTAATTACATTGACAAATACATTTGACAAGGAATCGACCGTCCTACACTTCGAGGCTGACAATATGACATTTATTAATGCGAACGTCGTCACACGAGTTATTCCTAAAGATATACTCATTAGACCTACTCTACAGAGCTTCGAGCGTGAAAGAGTTCGGCTTAAGGAATGAAAGCACTTCAGCCGTGGAGTTTGGACGGAAACAGTGCCTCCACCAGAAGACAATTCTTGTTTTCTTCTTTATTCTAGATTGACTGCCACGTGCGTCACCTCTACGTGGCCTCCATTGGAAGTTTCACCACATACGACTAATAATAAGTATTATTCAGTTCACGGCACACATGGTGCGTGGCAGAGAAATTTATTATTATTATTATTATTATTTAGTCAAAGATGCTAGTGAGAGAGAGAAAAGTGAGAAAAAGCTAGAAGAAAGGTACCTGTGTTGTTCGCAGTACGTTAAACATTTTAGTATTGTGTAAGAAATAAGAATATGTTGGGAGTAACGGCACACATGGTGCGTGGCAGAGAAATTTATTACTATTATTATTATTTAGTCAAAGATGCTAGTGAGAGAGAGAAAAGTGAGAAAAAGCTAGAAGAAAGGTACCTGTGTTGTTCGCAGTACGTTAAACATTTTAGTATTGTGTAAGAAATAAGAATATGTTGGGAGTAAGAAAAATACTAAATAGAGAAATACTGTATCGTGATGCTTTCTCAATTAATAAAATCTTCTTCTTCAGTAGATATCAACAATTTGCTAAACCACCTTTAATTTGTGTTTCTCGTTCCTTTTCATCATTTTAGTTTCTTCTACATTTCCTGCAAGTGTTGTGGATCCTTTTCCCCAACAAATATGTGTGATTCTAATTCATTATGGAAAATTTTACTTAAACATAATTATTGTACATAATGATATCCGTAATATGATATGACAGTCATCCGGTTGTTGATATGCAAGTGTAAGATTTGAATTAAAGGCTGGATATAGTGTCATGTGTAATTATGGACACCATTATGTAGACAATTATATATACATAGCACTTCCCATTATGGCCATTCTCGATCCATAGCACTAAATCGGTGCAACTTTCGTACCAGATTAGTGCAACTCTCACACCATCTCGCAAAGATATATCCAAATTATTACACCAAATGAACAATATTTTCTTTATTTTTTACTCTTTTTAATTCATTTATTAAAAAATATTTAATTACAAATTACATAACTTCTAAAATTATTAAATTTAAATTATATTTAAATAACTACAATATTTTATTTATTAATAAAATTAAAAAAAACTTACACTTAATACTATTATAAAAAAAATATATTAAATTTAACATACACGAAAAGTTACATAGAGTAAAAAAAATCCAAAGATTTTACACTTATTTATTATTTGATTACAATTTACTATAAATGATAATAAAATAATAATCAAATTAAAATAAATATAAATTAAGTCATTAAATAATAAAATGCTATAATAAAAGTTAAATTTTTTATGGTATAAAATGAAGGGCAAAATAAAATTATAAAAGCTGTAAAAATTACACCAAACGAACAGTTTCGTAACAAATGGGAATTTGGTGCAACAATGTCCATTGAACCAATTTGGTGTGATGAATTGATATTGAATTGGAGTGAGTTTTTCGCTCTTATTTGGTGTTAGGAATGAAGATGTCCTAAGAAGTTTTTTAGTAAATTATAGTAATTAATCGTAGAATGTCGCTATTGTAAGTTTTATACTCTAAGTCCAACCGACTTTCAACATAAACACTTTTAATATATAGTTGATGTGATTTATGATATATCTATTATTTAATTAATTAATATTCAATTAAATTAAATAACGGAGTCTGTAGATTCAAATCTTAGTAATTTGTTAATTATAAGGAGTTGTGATTGTGATATGCAAATTACATATGATTGAATCTTAAATCATCCGGGGTCGTAAGTAATGACGAAATACAAATATCGTTATTACGGATAGACCATCACTTGTGGCACTTCTTGCTTTTGAAGTAAGTAACTGATCTCACAAGTTAAAATGTGATAACACTTGAATAAATATGTGGATATTTTGTTATAGAACAAAACATTGGAGACCCGCTGAGAGATTTTACATGGATAACTATCTGAGAGTCAGTGGTTAATCTCTAACGTTGGGTAGTGAAATTTATCCTTTGATTTGAGGTCGTCATAGTGCCTTATATGAGGATAATCATGCTTTGACGGTGTTGAATGTTGCTTTGCCAAAGGTCACTAATATGGCATCGTTCGGGTATGTCAAGAATAATATGAAGGTTGTGAATAACGAATAGAGATTTCGTCACTCTTGGATAGTAAGAGATTTGATCTGCATTTCATTCAATTAAGTCGATAACGAAATCCTTAGTCAAGGTGTTCTCATAAGTCGAAAACGAGTTTTTGATTTATATTGACTTAATAGTATAAATGGAAGATATGATTGATAACCAAGATTGACACACTATCATATCTCGTAATTGATTGGATTATATTGACGAAAGGATTAAAGTTTGACAATAAACGAACAAGTTTGATTTTGTCATACCACGTGACATTTTCCGTCATATGCATTGCCCTGACACATTGCTAGATGTCAATTTGGGACGGTGAATATGAATTGATGATAAATTAAAAAAAGTGTTGTAATTTATCAATTCTGATTATATCAAAATAATATTTCAAGTTGTTAGGTATCGTGATCGAAAATCTGATGGGTCGCACAAAAAATGAGAACTAGAAGATTGTAATTTGTCAATTAATTAATTTAACAGACGTTGAATAAATTAATTAATTGGGTTGCTTGGTTATGACATTTTCCGTCATATGCATTGCCCTGACACATTGCTAGATGTCAATTTGGGACGGTGAATATGAATTAATGATAAATTAAAAAAAAGTGTTGTAATTTATCAATTCTGATTATATCAAAATAATATTTCAAGTTGTTAGGTATCGTGATCGAAAACCTGATGGGTCGCACGAAAAATGAGAACTAGAAGATTGTAATTTGTCAATTAATTAATTTAACAGACGTTGAATAAATTAATTAATTGGGTTGCTTGGTTATAAGCCTAAATTAATTAATTGGATTAATTAATTCACTGATCGAATTTAATTAAATAGGCTAATTAAATATTGGATCGAGTTAGGTTAAGCCCGTTTGGACTTATATAAATATAACTAGGGTTTTCAAAATCTATAGAGAGAATTCGTTATTCTTGTTAGATGAAAATAATATTTCACGTCGTTAGGTCGTGATCAGGAACCTGATGTGTCGCACAAAAAAGGAGAACTGAAATATTGTGATTTATCAATTAATTAATTTAACAAGCGTTTGATAAATTAATTAATTGGATTGCTTATTTATATGTCTGAATTGTGGTTTGTGGTGGTGTTGATTTGGAGATGGAAGTGGTGGTGATGGTTGGAGTTTTGTGGTGAAGGGCACGATTCGGATGGTGTCGATTGTGATAAAGTTGGGATGAAATGAAGAGTAATTATGACAAATTAATTGGATAATTTTGTGACTCATAAATAATTTGTGAAACTAGAAAAAAAGGTATGGTTTTGTCACAATTTTTATTTAAACACAAAGAAGATTCCTTAATGGAATCGAAAATTATTTTATTTTTCGTTGGGCATGATAATTAGATTGCCAACAAGTATAACATTAAAACATATATAATATTCATTGCCCA
>NW_019263390.1:23823-24177 GCF_002742605.1 Olea europaea var. sylvestris
TATCATCTATAAAAGAAAATATTTTCCTTATTTTGAGGAAAAAAACCTACTACTTCCAAAGAAAATATTTTCCATTAAAAAAAAAAAATTAGGTATATTTTCAAAAGTTAGAAAATATTTTCAATGGAAAAAAATAATAATCAAACACTTTAAAATAGGAATTTGAGTAAAAAATTGATAATTTTCGTAAAAAATAAATACAATCAAACACACCATAATATTCCAAGATATCGACTTCCAGGGGAAAAGAATACGACCGTTGGCCATATCTGCATCGCACCTGCACCACTTTGTCCATTATTTAATTCAATAATGATATTTACACTCCAAGGTTATAAAATATATGTCAATTTT
>NW_019263391.1:0-16140 GCF_002742605.1 Olea europaea var. sylvestris
CGCAGGTTGACGGGAAGCAAAAATCGCGCCGGGGGCAATTTCGTCATTTTTCGCGACGGTGTCAAAATGGGCTGAAATTTGGCTTGTTGATCGGAAACAAAAATCGTGTCAGGGGCAATTTCGTAAATTTTCGCGATGGTGTCGGAATGGCTGAAATTTGACAGGTTGATCGGAAACAAAAATCGCGCCGGGGCAATTTCGTCATTTTTCACGACTGTGTCGGAATGTGCTAAAATTTGAAAGGTTGATCGGAAACAAAAATAGTGCAGGGGCAATTTTGTTATTTTTCGCTACGGAGTCGGAATGGGCGCAAATTTGACAGGTTGATCTGAAACAAAAATCGCGCCAGGGGCAATTTAGTCATTTTTGCGACGGAGTCGGAAAGGGATCAAATTTAATAGGTTGATCTGAAACAAAAATCGCGCCAGGGGCGATTTCGTCATTTTTCGCGACGGTGTTGGAATGAGCGGAAATTTTGCAGGTTGACTGGAAACAAAAACCGCGCTGAGGGCAATTTCGTCATTTTTCGCGACGGTGTCGGAATGGGCTAAAATTTGACAGGTTTATCGTAAACAAAAATCGCGCCAAGGAAAATTTCGTCATTTTTCGCGACGGAATCGGAATGGGCTCAAATTTGAGATGTTGATCGAAAATAAAAATCGCGCCAGGGGCAATTTCGTCATTTTTCGCGACGGTGTCGGAATGGGCTCAAATTTGACAGGTTGATCTGAAACAAAAACCGCACCAGTGGCAATATCGTCATTTTTCGCGACGGTGCGAAAATGGGCTAAAATTTCGCAGTTGACGGGAAACAAAAATTACGCGTGGGGCAATTTCGTCATTTTTCGCGACGGCGTCAAAATGGGCTAAAATTTGACAGGTTGATCAGAAACAAAAATCGCGCCTGGGGCAATTTTGTCATTTTAAGCGATGGTGTTGGAATGGGCTAAAATTCGACAGGTTTATCGGAAACAAAAACCGCCCCAGGGGCAATTTAGTCATTTTTCGCGACGGAGTCGGAATGGGCTAAAATTTGACAGGTTGGTCGGAAACAAAAACCGCGCCAGGGGCAATTTCGTCATTTTTCGCGACGGTGTCGGAATGGGCTAAAATTCGGCTGGTTGACTGGAAGCAAAAATCACGTCGGGGGCATTTTTGTCATTTTTCGCGACGGTGTCGTAATGGGCTGAAATTTGGCTTGTTGATCGGAAACAAAAATCGTGCCAGGGGCAATTTAGTCATTTTTCGCGACGGAGTCGAAAAGGGTTCAAATTTGACAGGTTGATCGGAAACAAAAGCGCCAGGGTCGATTTCGTCATTTTTCGCGACGGTGTCGGAATGGGCGGAAACTTTGCAGGTTGACTAGAAACAAAAACCGCGCTGAGGGCAATTTCGTCATTTTTCGCGACGGTGTCGGAATGGGCTGAAATTTAATTGGTTGACTGGAAGAAAAAATCGCGCCGGGGGCAATTTCGCCATTTTTCGCAACGGTGTCGGAATGGGCTCAAATTTGACAGGTTGATCTGAAACAAAAATCGCGCCAGGGGCAATATCGTCATTTTTCGCGACGGTGCCGGAATGGGCTAAAATTTCGCAGGTTGGTGGGAAACAAAAATTGTCATTTTATGCGACGGCGTCGGAATGGGCTAAAACTCGATAGGTTTATCGAAAACAAAAACCGCCCCAGGGGCAATTTAGTCATTTTTCGCGACGAAGTCGGAATGGGCTAAAGTTTGACAGGTTGATCGGAAACAAAAACTGCGCCAGGGGCAATTTCGTCATTTTTCGCGACGGTGTCGGTAAGGGATCAAATTTGACAGGTTGATCTGAAACAAAAATCGCGCCGGCGCAATATCGTCATTTTTCGCAACGGTGCCGGAATGGGCTAAAATTTCGCAGGTTGACGGGAAACAAAAATTGCGCGGGGGGCTATTTCGTCATTTTACGCGACGGTGTCGGAATGGGCTAAAATTTGACTGGTTTATCATAAACAAAAATCGCGCCAAGGCAATTTCGTCATTTTTCGCGACGGAGTCGTAACGGGCTCAAATTTGAGAGGTTGATCGAAAACAAAAATCGCGCCAGGGGTAATTTCGTCATTTTTCGCGACGGTGTCGGAATGGGCTGAAATTTGGCTTGTTGATCGGAATCAAAAATCGCGCCAGGGGTTATTTCGTCATTTTTGCGACGGTGTCGAATGGGCTAAAATTTGACAGGTTGATCAGAAACAAAAACAGCGCGAGGGGCAATTTCGTCATTTTTCGCTACAGAGTCGGAATTGGCTCAAATTTGACAGGTTGATCTGAAACAAAAACCGCGCCAGGGGCAATTTAGTCATTTTTCGCGACGGTGTCGGAATGGGCTAAAATTTGATAGGTTTATCGTAAACAAAAATCGCGCTAAGGGAAATTTCGTCATTTTTCGCGACGAAATCGGAATGGGCTCAAATTTGACAGGTTTATCGAAAATAAAAATCGCCTCTGGGGCAATATCGTCATTTTTCGCGACGGTGTCGGAATGGGCTAAAATTTCATAGGTTAACGGGAAACAAAAATTACGTGGGGGGCAATTTCGTCATTTTTTGCGACGGTGTCAAAATGGGCTAAAATTTGACAGGTTGATCGGAAATAAAAATCGCGCCAGGGGCAATTTCGTCATTTTACGCGACGGTGTCGGAAATGGCTAAAATTCGACCGGTTTATCGGAAACAAAAATCGCCCCAGGGGCGATTTAGTCATTTTTCGCGACGGAGTCGGAATGGGCTAAAATTTGACAGGTTGATCGGAAACAAAAACCGCGCCGGGGGCAATTTCGTCATTTTTCGCGACGGTGTCGGAATGGGTTAAAATTCGGCTGGTTGACTGGAAACAAAAATCGCGTCGGGGGCAATTTCGTCATTTTTCACGACGGTGTCGGAATGGGCTGAAATTTGGCTTGTTGATCGGAATCAAAAATCGTGCCAGGGGCAATTTTGTCATTTTTCGCGACGGAGTCGGAATGGGATCAAATTTGACAGGTTGATCGGAAACAAAAATCGCGCCAGGGGCGATATCGTCATTTTTCGCGACGGTGTCGAAATAGGCTAAAATTTCGCAGGTTGACGGGAAACAAAAATTGCGCGGGGGGCAATTTCGTCATTTTACGCGACGGTGTCGGAATGGGCTAAAATTCGACAGGTTTATGGAAAACAAAAATCGCCCCAGGGGCAATTTAGTCATTTTTCGCGGTGGAGTCGGAATGGGCTAAAATTTGACAGGTCGATCGGAGACAAAAACCGCGCCAGGGGCAATTTCGTCATTTTTCGCGATGGTGTCGGAATGGGCTGAAATTTGACAGGTTGATCGGAAAGAAAAATCGCGTCGAGGCAATTTCGTCATTTTTCGCGACGGTGTCGGAGTGGGCTAAAATTTGACTGGTTTATCGTAAACAAAAATCGCGCCTTGGGCAATTTCGTCATTTTTCGCGACGGAGTCGGAATGGGCTCAAATTTGAGAGGTTGATCGAAAATAAAAATCGCGCCAGGGGCAATTTCGTCATTTTTCGCGACGATGTCGGAATGGGCTCAAATTTGACAGGTTGATCTGAAACAAAAATCGCGCCAGGGGCAATATCGTCATTTTTCGCGACGGTGCCGGAATGGGCTAAAATTTCGCAGGTTGGCGGGAAACAAAAATTGTCATTTTATGCGACGGCGTCGGAATGGGCTAAAACTCGATAGGTTTATCGGAAACAAAAACCGCCCCAGGGGCAATTTAGTCCTTTTTCGCGACGGTGTCGGAATGGGCTAAAATTCGGCTGGTTGAGTGGAAGCAAAAATCACGTCGGGGGCAATTTCATCATTTTTCGCGACGGTGTCGTAATGGGCTGAAATTTGGCTTGTTGATCGGAAACAAAAATCGTGCCAGGGGCAATTTAGTCATTTTTCGCGACGGAGTCGGAAAGGGTTCAAATTTGACAGGTTAGTCGGAAACAAAAATCGCGCCAGGGGCGATTTCGTCATTTTTCGCGACGGTGTCGGAATGGGCGGAAACTTTGCAGGTTGACTAGAAACAGAAACCGCGCTGAGGGCAATTTCGTCATTTTTCGCGACTGTGTCGGAATGGGCTGAAATTTAATTTGTTGACTGGAAGAAAAAATCGCGCCGGGGGCAATTTCGCCATTTTTCGCGACGGTGTCGGAATGGTCTCAAATTTGACAGGTTGATCTGAAACAAAAATCGCGCCAGGGGCAATATCGTCATTTTTCGCGACGGTGCCTAAATGGGCTAAAATTTCGCAGGTTGGCGGGAAACAAAAATTGCGCGGGGGGCAATTTCATCATTTTACGCGACGGTGTCGTAATGGGCCTAAATTCGACAGGTTTATTGGAGAAAAAATCGCCCCAGGGGCAATTTAGTCATTTTTCGCGACGGAGTCGGAATGGGCTAAAATTTGACAGGTCGATCGGAAACAAAAATCGCGCCAGGGGCAATTTCGTCATTTTTCGCGACGGTGCCGGTAAGGGAAATTTGACAGGTTGATCTGAAACAAAAATCGCGCCAGGCGCAATATCGTCATTTTTCGCGACGGTGCCGGTATGGGCTAAAATTTCGCAGGTTGACGGGAAACAAAAATTGCGCGGGGGGCTATTTCGTCATTTTACGCGACGGTGTCGGAATGGGCTAAAATTTGACTGGTTTATCATAAACAAAAATCGCGCCAAGGCAATTTCGTCATTTTTCGCGACGGTGTCGGAATGGGCTCAAATTTGACATGTTGACGGGAAAGAAAAATTGCGCGGGGGGGCAAATTCGTCATATTACGCGACGGTGTCGAAATGGGCTAAAATTCGACAGGTTTATCGGAAACAAAAATCGCCCCAGGGGCAATTTAGTCATTTTTCGCGACGGAGTCGGAAAGGGATCAAATTTGACAGGTTGATCGGAAACAAAAATCGCGCCAGGGGCGATTTCGTCATTTTTCGCGACGGTGTCGAAATGGCCGGAAATTTTGCAGATTGACTGGAAACAAAAATCGCGCTGAGGGTAATTTCGTCATTTTTCACGACGGTGTTGGGATGGGCGGAAATTCGACTAGTTGACTGGAAGAAAAAATCGCGCCGGGGGCAATTTCGTCATTTTTCGCGACGGTGTCCGAATGGGCTCAAATTTGACAAGTTGATCTGAAAGAAAAATCGCGCCAGGGGCAATATCGTTATTTTTCGCGACGGTGCCGGAATGGGCTAAAATTTCGCAGGTTGACGGGAAACAAAAATTGCGCGGGGGACAATTTCGTCATTTTACGCGACGGTGTCGGAATGGGCTAAAATTCGACAGGTTTATCGGAAACAAAAATCGCCCCTAGGGCAATTTATTCATTTTTCACGGCGGAGTCTGAATGGGCTAAAATTTGCAGGTTGATCAGAAACAAAAACCGCCAGGGGCAATTTCGTCATTTTTCACGAAGGTGTCGGAATGGGCTAAAATTTGACAGGTTGATCGGAAACAAAAATCGCGCTGAGGCAATTTCGTCATTTTTCGCGATGGTGTCGGAATGGGCAAAAATTTGACTGGTTTATCGTAAACAAAAATCGCGCCAAGGGCAATTTCGTCATTTTTCGCGATGGAGTCAGAATGGGCTCAAATTTGAGAGGTTGATCGAAAATAAAAATCGCGCCAGGGGCAATTTTGTCATTTTTCGTGACGGTGTCGGAATGGGCTCAAATTTGACAGGTTGATCTGAAACAAAAATTGCGACATGGGCAATTTCGTCATTTTTCGCGACGGAGTCAGAACGGGCTCAAATTTGAGAGGTTGATCGAAAACAAAAATCGCGCCTGGGGCAATTTCGTCATTTTTCGCGACGGTGTCGGAATGGGCCTCAAATTTGACAGGTTGATCTGAAACAAAAAATCGTGCCAGGGGCAATAACGTCATTTTTCGCGACGGTGCCGAAATGGGCTGAAATTTCGCAGGTTGACGGGAAACAAAAATTGTGCGGGGGGCAATTTCGTCATTTTACGCGACGGTGTCGGAATGGGCTAAAATTTGATTGGTTTATCATAAACAAAAATCACGCTAAGGGCAATTTCGTCATTTTTCGCGATGGAGTCGGAACGGGCTCAAATTTGAGAGGTTGATCGAAAACAGAAATCGGGCCAGGGGTAATTTCGTCATTTTTCTCGACGGTGTCGGAATGGGCTCAAATTTGACAGGTTGACGGGAAAGAAAAATTGCGCGGGGGGCAATATCGTCATTTTTCGCGACGGAATTTCGCAGGTTGACGGGAAACAAAAATTGCGCGGGGGACAATTTCGTCATTTTACGCGACGGTGTCGGAATGGGCTAAAATTCAACAGGTTTATCGGAAACAAAAATCGCCCCTGGGGCAATTTATTCATTTTTCGCGGCGGAGTGTGAATGGGCTAAAATTTGACAGGTTGATCGGAAACAAAAACCGCGCCAGGGGCAATTTCGTCATTTTTTGCGAAGGTGTCGGAATGGGCTAAAATTTGTCAGGTTTATCATAAACAAAAATCGCGCCAAGGCAAATTCGTCATTTTTCGCGACGGAGTCGGAACGGGCTCAAATTTGAGAGGTTGATCGAAAACAAAAATCGCGCCAAGGGCAATTTCGTCATTTTTCGCGACGGAGTCGGAATGGGCTCAAATTTGAGAGGTTGATCGAAAATAAAAATCGCGCCAGGGGAAATTTCGTCATTTTTCGCGACGGTGTCGGAATGGGCTCAAATTTGACAGATTGATCTGAAACAAAAATCGCGCCGAGGGCAATTTCATCATTTTTCGTGACGGTGTCTGAATGGGCTAAAATTTGACAGGTTTATCATAAACAAAAATCGCGACAAGGGCAATTTCGTCATTTTTCTCGACGGAGACGGAACGGGCTCAAATTTGAGAGGTTGATCGAAAACAAAAATCGCGCTTGGGGCAATTTCGTCATTTTTCGCGACGGTGTCGGAATGGGCTTAAATTTGACAGGTTGATCTGAAACAAAAATCACGCCAGGTTCAATATCGTCATTTTTCGCGACGGTGCCGGAATGGGCTAAAATTTCGCAGGTTGACGGGAAAAAAAATTGCGCGGGGGGCAATTTCGTCATTTTACGCGACGGTGTCGGAATGGGCTAAAATTCGACAGGTTTATCGGAAACAAAAACCGCCCCAGGGGCAATTTAGTCATTTTTCGCGGTGGAGTCGGAATGGGCTAAAATTTGACAAGTCGAACGGAGACAAAAACCGCGCCAGGGGCAATTTCTTCATTTTTCGCGATGGTGTCGGAATGGGCTAAAATTCGGCTTGCAGACAGGAAGCAAAAATCACGCCAGGGGCAATTTCGTCATTTTTCACGACGGTGTCGGAATGTGCTGAAATTTGGCTGGTTTATCGTAAACAAAAATCGCACCAAGGGCACTTTCGTCATTTTTCGCGATGGAGTCGGAATGGGCTCAAATTTGAGAGGTTGATCGAAAATAAAAATCGCGCCAGGGGCAATTCCGTCATTTTTCGCGATCGTGTCGGAATTGTCTCAAATTTGACAGGTTGATCTGAACAAAAATCGCGCCGGGGGCAATTTCGTCATTTTTCGCGACAGTGTCTGAATGGGCTAAAATTTGTCAGGTTTATCATAAACAAAAATCGCGCCAAGGGCAAATTCGTCATTTTTCGCGACGGAGTCGGAACGGGCTCAAATTTGAGAGGTTGATCGAAAACAAAAATCGCGCCAGGGGCAATTTCGTCATTTTTCGCGACGGCGTCGGAATGGGCTTAAATCTGACAGGTTGATCTGAAACAAAAATCGCGCCAGGGTCAATATCGTCATTTTTCGCGACGGTGCTGGAATGGGCTAAAATTTCGCAGTTGACGGGAAACAAAAATTGGGCGGGGGGCAATTTCGTCATTTTTCGCGACGGCGTCAAAATGAGCTAAAATTTGACTGGTTGATCTGAAACAAAAATCGCGCCGGGGGCAATTTCGTCATTTTAATAGACGGTGTCGGAATGGGCTAAAATTCGACAGGTTTATCGAAAACAAAAACCGCAGCAGGGGCAATTTAGTCATTTTTCGCGACGGAGTCGGAATGGGCTAAAATTTGACAGGTTGGTCGGAAACAAAAATCGCGCCAGGGGCAATTTCGTCATTTTTCGCGACGGTGTCGGAATGGGCTAAAATTCGGCTGGTTGACTGGAAGCAAAAATCACGTCGGGGGCAATTTCGTCATTTTTCGCGACGGTGTCGTAATGGGCTGAAATTTGGCTTGTTGATGGGAAACAAAAATCCTGCCAGGGGCAATTTAGTCATTTTTCGCGACAGAGTCGGAAAGGGTTCAAATTTGACAGGTTGATCGGAAACAAAAATCGCGCCAGGGACGATTTCGTCATTTTTCGCGACGGTGTCGGAATGGGCGGAAACTTTGCAGGTTGACTAGAAACAAAAACCGCGCTGAGGGCAATTTCGTCATTTTTCGCGACGGTGTCGGAATGGCCTGAAATTTAATTGGTTGACTGGAAGAAAAAATCGCGCCGGGGGCAATTTCGCCATTTTTCGCGACGGTGTCAGATTGGGCTCAAATTTGACAGGTTGATCTGAAACAAAAATCGCGCCAGGGGCAATATCGTCATTTTTCGCGATGGTGCCGGAATGGGCTAAAATTTCGCAGGTTGGCGGGAAACAAAAATTGCGCAGGGGGCAATTTAATCATTTTACGCGACGGTGTCGTAATGGGCCTAAATTCGACAGGTTTATCGGAGAAAAAAACCGCCCCAGGGGCAATTTAGTCATTTTTCGCGACGGAGTCGGAATGGGCTAAAATTTGACAGGTCGATCGGAAACAAAAATCGCACCAAGGGCAATTTCGTCATTTTTCGCGACGGTGTCGGTGAGGGATCAAATTTGACAGGTTGATCTGAAACAAAAATCGCGCCAGGCGCAATATCGTCATTTTTCGCGACGGTGCCGGAAAGGGCTAAAATTTCGCAGGTTGACGGGAAACAAAAATTGCGCGGGGGGCTATTTCGTCATTTTACGCGACGGTGTCGGAATGGGCTAAAATTTGACTGGTTTATCATAAACAAAAATCGCGCCAAGGCAATTTCGTCATTTTTCGCGACGGAGTGGTAACGGGCTCAAATTTGAGAGGTTGATCGAAAACAAAAATCGCGCCAGGGGTAATTTCGTCATTTTTCGCGACGGTGTCGGAATGGGCTCAAATTTGACATGTTGACGCGAAAGAAAAATTGCGCGGGGGGGCAATTTCGTCATTTTACGCGACGGTGTCGGAATGGGCTAAAATTTGACAGGTTTATCGGAAACAAAAATTGCCCCAGGGGCAATTTAGTCATTTTTCGCGACGGAGTCGGAATGGGCTAAAATTTGACAGGTTGATTGGAAACAAAAACCGCGCCAGGGGCAATTTCATCATTTTTCGCGATGGGGTCGGAATGGGCTGAAATTTGTCAGGTTGATCGGAAACAAAAATCGCGCCGGGGCAATTTCGTCAATTTTCGCGACGATGTCGGAATGGGCTAAAATTTGACTGGTTTATCGTAAATAAAAATCGCGCCAAGGGCAATTTCGTCATTTTTCGCGACGGAGTCGGAATGGGCTCAAATTTGAGAGGTTGATCGAAAACAAAAACCGCGCCAGGGGCAATTTCGTCATTTTTCGCGACGGTGTCGAAATGGGCTCAAATTTGACAGGTTGATCTGAAACAAAAATCGCGCCAGGGGCAATATCGTCATTTTTCGCGACGGTGCCGGAATGGGCTAAAATTTCGCTGGTTGACGGGAAATAAAAATTGCGTGGGGGGCAATTTCGTCATTTTTCGCGATGGTGTCAAAATGGGCTAAAATTTGACAGGTTGATCGGAAACAAAAATCGCGCCGGGGCAATTTCGTCATTTTACGCGACGGTGTCGGAAAGGGCTAAAATTCGACAGGTTTGTCGGAAACAAAAACCGCCCCAGGGGCAATTTAGTCATTTTTCGTGACGGAGTCGGAATGGGCTAAAGTTTGACGGGTTGATCGGAAACAAAAACCGCGCTATGGGCAATTTCGTCATTTTTCGCGACAGTGTCGGAATGGGCTGAAATTTGACTGGTTTATCGTAAACAAAAATCGCGCCAAGGGCAATTTCGTCATTTTTCGCGACGGAGTCGGAATGGGCTCAAATTTGAGAGGTTGATCGAAAATAAAAATCGCGCCAGGGGGAATTTCGTCATTTTTCGCGACGGTGTCGGAATGGGCTCAAATTTGACAGATTGATCTGAAACAAAAATCGCGCCGGGGGCAATTTCATCATTTTTCGCGACGGTGTCTGAATGGGCTAAAATTTGACAGGTTTATCATAAACAAAAATCGCGACAAGGGCAATTTCGTCATTTTTCGCGACGGAGACGGAACGGGCTCAAATTTGAGAGGTTGATCGAAAACAAAAATCGCGCTTGGGGCAATTTCGTCATTTTTCGCGACGGTGTCGGAATGGGCTTAAATTTGACAGGTTGATCTGAAACAAAAATCGCGCCAGGTTCAATATCGTCATTTTTCGCAACGGTGCCGAAATGGGCTAAAATTTCGCAGGTTGACGGGAAAAAAAATTGCGCGAGGGGCAATTTCGTCATTTTAAGCGACGGTGTCGGAATGGGCTAAAATTCGACAGGTTTATCGGAAACAAAAACCGCCCCAGGGGCAATTTAGTCATTTTTCGCGGTGGAGTGGGAATGGGCTAAAATTTGACAAGTCGAACGGAGACAAAAACCGCGCCAGGGGCAATTTCGTCATTTTTCGGGATGGTGTCGGAATGGGCTAAAATTCGGCTTGCAGACAGGAAGCAAAAATCACGCCGGGGGCAATTTCGTCATTTTTCACGACGGTGTCGGAATGTGCTGAAATTTGGATGGTTTATCGTAAACGAAAATCGCGCCAAGGGCAATTTCGTCATTTTTCGCGACGGAGTCGGAATGGGCTCAAATTTGAGAGGTTGATCGAAAGTAAAAATCGCGCCAGGGACAATTTCGTCATTTTTCGCGACGGTGTCGGAATTGTCTCAAATTTGACAGGTTGATCTGAACAAAAATCGCGCCGGGGGCAATTTCGTCATTTTTCGCGACGGTGTCTAAATGGGCTAAAATTTGTCAGGTTTATCATAAACAAAAATCGCGCCAAGGGTAAATTCATCATTTTTCGCGACGGAGTCGGAACGGGCTCAAATTTGAGACGTTGATCGAAAACAAAAATCGCGCCAGGGGCAATTTCGTCATTTTTCGCGACGGCGTCGGAATGGGCTTAAATCTGACAGGTTGATCTGAAACAAAAATCGCGCAAGGGTCAATATCGTCATTTTTTGCGACGGTGCCGGAATGGGCTAAAATTCCGCAGGTTGACGGGAAACAAAAATTGCGCGGGGGCAATTTCGTCATTTTACGCGACGGTGTTGGAATGGGCTAAAATTTGACTTGTTTATCATAAACAAAAATCACGCCAAGGGCAATTTCGTCATTTTTCGCGACGGAGTCGGAACGGGCTCAAATTTGAGAGGTTGATCGAAAACAAAAATCGCGCCAAGGGCAATTTCGTCATTTTTTGCGACGGTGTCGGAATGGGCTCAAATTTGATAGGTTGACGGGAAACAAAAATTGCGCGGGGGGCAATATCGTCATTTTTCGCGACGGTGCCAGAATGGGCTAAAATTTCGCAGGTTGACGGGAGACCAAAATTGTGCGGGGGGCAATTTCGTCATTTTACGCGACGGTGTCGGAATGGGCTAAAATTCGACGGGTTTATCGGAAACAAAAACCGCCCCAGGGGCAATTTAGAGATATTTCTCGGGGGAGTCGGAATGGGCTAAAATTTGACACGTTGAACGGAAACAAAAATCGCGCCAGGGGCAATTTCGTCATTTTTCGCGATGGTGTCGGAATGGGCTAAAATTCGGCTGGCAGACTGGCAGCAAAAATCACGCCGGGGCAATTTCGTCATTTTTCACGACGGTGTCGGAATGGGCTGAAATTTGGCTGGTTTATCGTAAACAAAAATTGCGCCAAGGGCAATTTCGTCATTTTTCGCGACGGAGTCGGAATGGGCTCAAATTTGAGAGGTTGATCGAAAATAAAAATCGCGCCAGGGGCAATTTCGTCATTTTTCGCGACGGTGTCGGAATGGGATCAAATTTGACAGGTTGACGGGAAACAAAAATTGCACGGGGTACAATTTCTTCATTTTACGCGACGGTGTCGGAATGGGCTAAAATTCGACAGGTTTATCGGAAACAAAAATCGCCCCAGGGGCAATTTAGTCATTTTTCGCGGCGGAGTCGGAATGGGCTAAAATTTGACAGGTTGATCGGAAACAAAAATGGCGCCAGGGGCAATTTCGTCATTTTTCACGATGGTGCCGGAATGGGCTGAAATTTGACAGGTTGACTGGAAGCAAAAATCTCGCCGGGGGCAATTTCGTCATTTTTCGCGATGGTGTCGGAATGGGCTAAAATTTGACTGGTTTATCGTAAACAAAAATCGCGCCAAGGGCAATTTCGTCATTTCTCGCGACGGAGTCGGAATGGGCTTAAATTTGAGAGGTTGATCGAAAATAAAAATCGCGCCAGGGGTAATTTCGTCATTTTTCGCGACGGTGTCGGAATGGGCTCAAATTTGACAGGTTGATCTGAAACAAAAATCGCGCCAGGGGCAATATCGTCATTTTTCGCGACGGTGCCGGAATGGGTTAAAATTTCGCAGGTTGACGGGAAACAAAAATTGCGCGGGTGGTAATTTCGTCATTTTACGCGACGGTGTCGGAATGGGCTAAAATTTGACAGGTTTATTATAAACAAAAATCGCGCCAAGGGCAATTTATTCATTTTTCGCGACGGAGTCGGAACGGGCTCAAATTTGAGAGGTTGATCGATAACAAAAACCGCGCCAGGGGTAATTTCATCATTTTTCGCGACGGTGTCGGAATGGGCTCAAATTTGACAGGTTGACGGGAAAGAAAAATTGCGCGGGGGGCAATATCGTCATTTTTCACGACGGTGTCGGAATGGGCTAAAATTCGACAGGTTTATCGGAAACAAAAACTGCCACAGGGGCAATTTAGTCATTTTTCGCGGCGGAGTCGGAATGGGCTAAAATTAGACAGGTTGATCGGAAACAAAAACCGCGCCGGGGGCAATATCGTCATTTTTCGCGACGGTGCCGGAATGGGCTAAAATTTCGCAGGTTGGCGGGAAACAAAAATTGCGCGGGGGGCAATTTCGTCATTTTATGCGACGGTGTCAGAATGGGCTAAAATTCGACAGGTTTATCGGAAACAAAAACTGCCACAGGGGCAATTTAGTCATTTTTCGCGGCGGAGTCGGAATGGGCTAAAATTTGACAGGTTGATCGGAAACAAAAACCGCGCCGGGGGCAATATCGTCATTTTTCGCGGCGGTGTCGGAATGGGCTCATATTTGATAGGTTGATCTGAAAAAAAATTGCGCCAGGGGCAATATCGTCATTTTTCGCGACGGTGTCGGAATGGGCTAAAATTTCGCAGGTTGACGGGAAACAAAAATTGCGCGGGGGTCAATTACGTCATTTTTCGAGACGGTGTCAAAATGGGCTAAAATTTGACAGGTTGATCGGAAAGAAAAATCACGCCGGGGGTAATTTCGTCATTTTACGCGACGGTGTTAGAAAGGGCTAAAATTCGACAGGTTTATCGGAAACAAAAACTGCCCCAGGGGCAATTCAGTCATTTTTCGCGACGGAGTCGGAATGGGCTAAAATTTGACAGGTTGATCGGAAACAAAAATCGTGCAGGGGCAATTTCGTAATTTTTCACGACGGTGTCGGAATGGACTAAAATTCGGCTGGTTGACTGGAAGTAAAAATCGCGCCGGGGGCAATTTCGTCACTTTTCGCGATGGTGTCGGAATGGGCTGAAATTTGGCTTGTTGATCGGAAACAAAAATCGTGCCAGGGGCAATTTAGTCATTTTTCGTGACGGAGTCGGAAAGGGATCAAATTTGACAGGTTGATCGGAAACAAAAATCGCGCCAGGGCCGATTTCGTCATTTTTCGCGACGGTGTCGGAATGGGCAGAAATTTTGCAGGTTGACTGGAAACAAAAGCCGCGCTGAGGGCAATTTCGTCATTTTTCGCGACAGTGTCGGAATGGGCTAAAATTCGACTGGTTTATCATATACAAAAATCGCGTCGGGGGCAATTTCGTCATTTTTCGCGACGGTGTCAGAATGGGCTAAAATTTGATCGGTTTATCATATACAAAAATCGCGCCCAGGGCAATTTCGTCATTTTTCGCGACGTAGTCGGAATGGGCTCAAATTTGACAGGTTGATCTGAAACAAAAATCGCGCCAGGGGCAATATCGTCATTTTTCGCGACGGTGCCGGAATGGGCTAAAATTTCGCTGGTTGACGGGAAACAAAAATTGCGCGGGGGGCAATTTCGTCATTTTTCGCGACGGTGTCAAAATGGGCTAAAATTTGACAGGTTGATCGGAAACAAAAATCGCGCCGTGGGCAATTTCGTCAGTTTACGTGACGGTGTCGGAAAGGGCTAAAATTCGACAGGTTTATCGGAAACAAAAATCGCGCCAGGGGCAATTTAGTCATTTTTCGCGACGTAGTCGGAATGGGCTAAAGTTTGACAGGTTGACTGGAAACAAAAACCGCGCCAGGGGTAATTTCGTCATTTTTCGCGACGGTGTCGGAATGGGCTAAAATTCGGCTGGTTGACTGGAAGCAAAAATCGCGCTGGGGGCAATTTCGTAATTTTTAGCGACGGTGTCGGAATGGGCTGAAATTTGGCTTGTTGATCGGAAACAAAAATCGTGCCACGGACAATTTACTCATTTTTTGCGACGGTGTCGAAAAGGGGTCAAATTTGACAGGTTGATCGGAAACAAAAATCGCCCCAGGGGCGATTTCGACATTTTTCGCGACGGTGTCGAAATGGGCGGAAATTTTGCAGGTTGACTGGAAACAAAAATCGCGCCGGGGGCAATTTCGTCATTTTTCGCGACGGTGTCGGGATGGGCGGAAATTCGACTGGTTGACAGGAAGAAAAAATCGCGCTGGGAGCAATTTCGTCATTTTTCGCGACGGTGTCTGAATGGGCTCAAATTTGACAGGTTTATCATAAACAAAAATCGCGCCAAGGGCAATTTCGTCATTTTTCGCGACAGAGTCGGAACGGGCTCAAATTTGAGAGGTTGATCGAAAACAAAAATCGCGCCAGGGGCAATTTCGTCATTTTTCACGACGGTGTCGGAATGGGCTCAAATTTGATAGGTTGATCTGAAACAAAAATCGCGCCAGGGGCAATATCATCGTTTTTCGCGACGGTGCCAGAATGGGCAAAAATTTCGCAGGTTGACGGGAAACAAAAATTGCACGGGGGGCAATTTCTTCATTTTACGCGACGGTGTCGGAATGGGCTAAAATTTGACTGGTTTATAATAAACAAAAATCTCACCAAGGGCAATTTTGTCATTTTTCGCGACGGAGTCGGAACGGGCGCAAATTTGAAAGATTGATCGAAAGCAAAAATCGCGCCAGGGGTAATTTCGTCATTTTTCGAGACGGTGTCGGAATGGGCTCAAATTTGACAGGTTGACGGGAAAGAAAAATTGCGCGGGGGGCAATATCGTCATTTTTCGCGACGGTGCCGGAATTGGCTAAAATTTCGCAGGTTGGCGGGAAACCAAAATTGCGCGTGGGGAAATTTCGTCATTTTACGCGACGGTGTCGGAATGGGCTAAAATTCGACAGGTTTATCGGAAACAAAAATCGCCCCAGGGGCAATTTAGTCATTTTTCGCGGCGGAGTCTGAATGGGCTAAAATTTGAGAGGTTGATCGGAAACAAAAACCGCGCCAGGGGTAATTTCGTCATTTTTCGCGAAGGTGTCGGAATGGGCTGAAATTTGACAGGTTGATCGGAAACAAAAATCACGCCGGGGGCAATTTCGTCATTTTTCGCGAAGGTGTCGGAATGGGCTGAAATTTGACAGGTTGATCGGAAACAAAAATCGCGCCGGTGTAATATCGTCATTTTTCGCGACGTTGTCGGAATGGGCTCAAATTTGACAGGTTGACGGGAAAGAAAAATTGCGCGGGGGGCAATATCGTCATTTTTCGCGACGGTGC
>NW_019263392.1:0-16128 GCF_002742605.1 Olea europaea var. sylvestris
TTTGCACATTCCGACACCGTCGCGAAAAATGACGAAAATGTCCCCGGCGCGATTTTTGTTTCCGATCAATCAGTCAAATTTGACCCGATACCGACTTTCCCCCGGCGCGATTTTTGTTTCTGAGCAATCAGTCAAATTTTAGACGATTCCGACACCGTCGCGAAAAATGACGAAATGGCTCCCGGCGCGATTTTTGTTTGCGATCAATTTGTCAAATTTTTGCCCATTCCGACACCATCGCGAAAAATGACGAAAATGCCCCCGGCGCGATTTTTGTTTCCGATCAATTAGTCAAATTTGAGCCCATTCCAACATCGTCGCGAAAAATGACGAAATTGCCCCTGCGCGATTTTTGTTTCCGATCAATCAGTCAAATTTGACCCGATTCCGACTTTCCCCCGGCGCGATTTTTGTTTCCGCTCGGTCTGTCATATTTTTGCCCATTCCAACACCGTCCCGAAAAATGACGAAATTGCCCGGTCGGGATTTTTGTTTCCCATCAATCAGTCAAATTTTAGCCCATTCTGACGCCGTTGCGAAAAATGAGGAATTTCCCCCGGTGCGATTTTTGTTTCCGATCAATCAGTCGAATTTTAGCCAATTCCGACACCGTCGTGAAAAATGATCAAACTGCCCCCGGCGCGATTTTTGTTTAAGATTAATCTGTCAAATTTTTGCCGATTCCGACACCGTCGCAAAAAATGACGAAATTGCCCCCGGCGCGATTTTTGTTACCGATCAATCTGTCAAATTTTAGCCGATTCCGACACCGTCGCGAAAAATGATAAAATTGCCCACGGCGCGATTTTTGTTTCCGATCAATCAGTCAAATTTGAGCCCATTAAGACACCGTCGAGAAAAATGATGAAATTGCCCGCGGCGCGATTTTTTTTTCCGATCAATCAGTCAAATTTGTGCCCATTCCGACAACGTCGCGAAAAATGACGAAAATGCCCCCGACGCGATTATTGTTTCCGATCAATCAGTCAAATTTGAGCCCATTCCAACACTGTCGCGAAAAATGACCAAACTACCCCCAGCGCGATTTTTGTTTAAGATTAATCTGTCAAATTTTTGCCGATTCCGACACCGTCGCAACAAATGACGAAATTGTCCCCGGCGCGATTTTTGTTTCGGATCAATCAGTCAAATTTGGGCCCATTTCTACACCGTCGCGAAAAATGACGAAATTGCCCCCGGCGCGATTTTTGTTTCCGACCAATCAGTCAAATTTGAGCCCATTCCGACACCGTCGCGAAAAATGACGAAATTGCCCCCGGTGCGATTTTTGTTTCCGATCAATCTGGCAAATTTTTGCACATTCCGAAAACGTCGCAAAAAATGACGAAAATTCCCCCGGTGCGATTATTGTTTCCGATCAATCAGTCAAATTTGAGCCCATTAACACATCGTCGCGAAAAATGACGAAATTGCCCCCTGCGCGATTTTTGTTTCTGATCAATCAGTAAAATTTGACCCGATTCCGACTTTCCCCCGGCGCGATTTTTGTTTCTGAGCAATCAGTCAAATTTTAGCCGATTCCGACACCGTCGCCAAAAATGACGAAATTGCCCCCGGCGCTATTTGTGTTTCCGATCAATCTGTCAAATTTTTGCCCATTCTAACACCGTCGCGAAAAATGACGAAATTGCCTCCGGGGCGATTTTTGTTTCCGATCACTCAGTCAGATTTGAGCCCATTCCAACATCGTCGAGAAAAATGATTAAATTGCCCCCGGCGCGATTTTTGTTTCCGATCAATCAATCAAATTTGTGCCCATTCCGACACCGTCGCAAAAAATGACGAAATTGTCCCCGGCGCGATTTTTGTTTCGAAATCAATCAGTCAAATTTGAGCCCATTCCGACACCGTCGCGAAAAATGAAGAAATTGCCCCGGCGCGATTTTTGTTTCCGACCAATCAGTCAAATTTGAGCCCATTCCGACACCGTCGCGAAAAATGACGAAATTGTGCCCGGTGCGATTTTTGTTTCCGATCAATCTGTCAAATTTTTGCACATTCCGACACCGTCGCGAAAAATGACGAAAATGCCTCAGGCGCGATTTTTGTTTCCGATCAATCAGTCAAATTTGAGCCCATTCCAACATCGTCGCGAAAAATGACGAAATTGCCCCCTGTGCGATTTTTCTTTCCGATCAATCAGTCAAATTTGACCCGATTCCGACTTTTCCCCGCCGCGATTTTTGTTTCTGAGCAATCAGTCAAATTTTGGCCGATTCCGATACCGTCGCCAAAAATGACGAAATTTCCACCGGCGTGATTTTTGTTTCCGATCAATCTGTCAAATTTTTGCCCATTCCGAAACCGTCGCCAAAAATGACGAAAATGCCCCCGGCGCGATTTTTGTTTCCGATCAATCAGTCAAATTTGAGCCCATTCCAACATCGTCGCGAAAAATGACGAAATTTCCCCCGTGCGATTTTTGTTTCTGATCAATCAGTCAAATTTGACCCGATTCCGACTTTCCCCCGGCGCGATTTTTGTTTCTGAGCAATCAGTCAAATTTTAGCCGATTCCGACACCGTCGCCAAAAATGGCGAAATTGCCCCCGGCGCAATTTTTGTTTCCGCTCAGTCCGTCATATTTTTGCCCATTCCAACACCGTCGCGAAAAATGACGAAATTGCCCCGTCGCGATTTTTGTTTCCCATCAATCAGTCAAATTTTAGCCCATTCTGACACCGTTGCGAAAAATGAGGAATTTCCCCCGGTGCGATTTTTGTTTCCGATCAATCAGTCGAATTTAAGCCGATTCCGACACCGTCGCGAAAAATGACCAAACTGCCCCGGCGCGATTTTTGTTTAAGATTAATCTGTCAAATTTTTGCCGATTCCGACACCGTCGCAAAAAATGACGAAATTGCCCCCGGAGCGATTTTTTGTTTCCGGTCAATCTGTCAAATTTTTGCCCATTACAACACCGTCTCGAAAAATGACGAAATTGCCTCCGGGGCGATTTTTGTTTCCAATCAATCAGTCAAATTTGAGCCCATTAAGACACCGTTGAGAAAAATGATGAAATTGCCCCCGGCGCGATTTTTGTTTCCGATCAATCAGTCAAATTTGTGCCCATTCCGACAACGTCGCGAAAAATGACGAAAATGCCCCCGGTGCGATTTTTGTTTCCGATCAATCTGTCAAATTTTTGCACATTTCGAAAACGTCGCAAAAAATGACGAAAATGCCCCTGGGGCGATTATTGTTTCCGATCAATCAGTCAAATTTGTGCCCATTCCGACACCGTCGCGAAAAATGACGAAATTGTCCCCGGCGCGATTTTTGTTTCGGATCAATCAGTCAAATTTGAGCCCATTCCGACAACGTCGCGAAAAATGAAGAAATTGCCCCGGGGCGATTTTTGTTTCCGACCAATCAGTCAAATTTGAGCCCATTCCGACACCGTCGCGAAAAATGACGAAATTGCGCCTGGTGCGATTTTTGTTTCCGATCAATTTGTCAAATTTTTTCACATTCCGACACCGTCGCGAAAAATGACGAAAATGCCCCAAGCGCGATTTTTGTTTCCGATCAATTAGTCAAATTTGAGCCCATTCCAACATCGTCGCGAAAAATGACGAAAATGCCCCCGGCGCGATTATTGTTTCCGATCAATCAGTCAAATTTGAGCCCATTCCAACACCGTCGCGAAAAATGACCAAACTGCCCCCAGCGCGATTTTTGTTTAAGATTAATCTGTCAAATTTTTGCCGATTTCAACACCGTCGCAACAAATGACGAAATTGTCCCCCGCGCGATTTTTGTTTCGGATCAATCAGTCAAATTTGAGCCCATTTCTACACCGTCGCGAAAAATGATGAAATTGCCCCCGGCGCGATTTTTGTTTCCGACCAATCAGTCAAATTTGAGCCCATTCCAACACCGTCGTGAAAAATGACGAAATTGCCCCCGGTGCGATTTTTGTTTCCGATCAATCTGTCAAATTTTTGCACATTCCGAAAACGTCAAAAAAATAACGAAAATGCCCCCGGCGCGATTATTGTTTCCTATCAATCAGTCAAATTTGAGCCCATTAACACATCGTCGCGAAAAATGACGAAATTGCCCCCTGCGCGATTTTTGTTTCTGATCAATCAGTCAAATTTGACCCGATTCCGACTTTCCCCCGACGCGATTTTTGTTTCTGAGCAATCAGTCAAATTTTAGCCGATTCCGACACCGTCGCCAAAAATGACGAAATTGCCCCCGGCGTGATTTGTGTTTCCGATCAATCTGTCAAAATTTTGCCCATTCCAACACCGTCGCGAAAAATGACGAAATTGCCTCCGGGGCGATTTTTGTTTTCGATCACTCAGTCAGATTTGAGCCCATTCCAACATCGTCGAGAAATATGATTCAATTTCCCCCGGCGCGATTTTTGTTTCCGATCAATCAGTCAAATTTGTGCCCATTCCGACATCGTCGCGAAAAATGACGAAATTGTCCCCGGCGCGATTTTTGTTCCCGATCAATCAGTCAAATTCCAGCCGATTCCGACGCCGTCGCGAAAATGACGAAATTGCCCCCGGTACGGTTTTTGTTTCCGATCAATCTGTCAAATTTTAGCCGATTCCGACACCGTCGCGAAAAATGAAGAAATTGCCCCGGCGCGATTTTTGTTTCCGACCAATCAGTCAAATTTGAGCCCATTCCGACACTGTCGCGGAAAATGACGAAATTGCCCCCGGTACGATTTTTGTTTCCGATCAATCTGTCAAATTTTTGTACATTTCGACACCGTCGCGAAAAATGACGAAAATGCCCCAGGCGCGATTTTTGTTTCCGATCAATCAGTCAAATTTGAGCCCATTCCAACATCGTCGCGAAAAATGACGAAATTACCTCCTGCGCGATTTTTCTTTCCGATCAATCAGTCAAATTTGACCCGATTCCGACTTTCCCCGGCGCGAGTTTTGTTTCAGAGCAATCAGTCAAATTTTGGCCGATTCCGCCACCGTCGCCAAAAATGACGAAATTGCCCCCGGCGCGATTTTTGTTTCCGATCAATCTCTCAAATTTTTGCCCATTCCGACACCGTCGCGAAAAATGACGAAAATGCCCCCGGCGCAATTTTTGTTTCCGATCAATCAGTCAAATTTTTGCCCATTCCAACATCGTCGCGAAAAATGACGAAATTGCCCCCTGCGCGATTTTTGTTTCCGATCAATCAGTCAAATTTGAGCCCATTCCGACACCGTCGCGAAAAATGATGAAATTGCCCCGGCGCGATTTTTGTTTCTGAGCAATCAGTCAAATTTTAGCCGATTCCGACACCGTCGCCAAAAATGACGAAATTGCCCCCGACACGATTTTTGTTTCCGATCAATCTGTCAAATTTTTGATCATTCCAACACCGTCGCGAACGATGACGAAATTGCCCCGTCGCGATTTTTGTTTCGCATCAATCAGTCAAATTTTAGCCCATTCCGACACCGTTGCGAAAAATGAGGAATTTCCCCCGGGGCGATTTTTGTTTCCGATCGATCAGTCGAATTTAAGCCGATTCCGACACTGTCGCGAAAAATGACCAAACTGCCCCCGGCGCGATTTTTGTTTAAGATTAATCTGTCAAATTTTTGCCGATTCCGACACCGTCGTAAAAAATGACGAAATTGCCCCCGGCGCGATTTTTGTTTCCGATCAATCTGTCAAATTTTTGCCCATTACAACACCGTCTCGAAAAATGACGAAATTGCCTCCGGGGCGATTTTTGTTTCCGATCAATCAGTCAAATTTGAGCCCATTAAGACACCGTCGAGAAAAATGATGAAATTGCCCCCGGCGCGATTTTTGTTTCCGATCAATCAGTCAAATTTGTGCCCATTCCGACAATGTCGCGAAAAATGACGAAAATGCCCCCGGCGCGATTATTGTTTCCGATCAACCAGTCAAATTTGAGCCCATTCCAACACCGTCGCGAAAAATGACCAAACTGCCCCCAGCGCGATTTTTGTTCAAGATTAATCTGTCAAATTTTGCCGATTCCGACACCATCGCAACAAATGACGAAATTGTCCCCGGCGCGATTTTTGTTTCGGATCAATCGGTCAAATTTGAGCCCATTTCTACACCGTCGCGAAAAATGACGAAATTGCCCCCGGCGCGATTTTTGTTTCCGACCAATCAGTCAAATTTGAGCCCATTCCGACACCGTCGCGAAAAATGACGAAATTGCCCCCGGTGCGATTTTTGTTTCCGATCAATCTGTCAAATTTTTGCACATTCCGAAAACGTCGCAAAAAATGACGAAAATGCCCCCGGCGCGATTATTGTTTCCGATCAATCAGTCAAATTTGAGCCCATTAACACATCGTCGCGAAAAATGACGAAATTGCCCCCTGCGCGATTTTTGTTTCTGATCAATCAGTCAAATTTGACCCGATTCCGACTTTCCCCCGGCGCGATTTTTGTTTCTGAGCAATCAGTCAAATTTTAGCCGATTCCGACACCGTCGCCAAAAATGACGAAATTGCCCCCGGCGCGATTTGTGTTTCCGATCAATCTGTCAAATTTTTGCCCATTCCATCACCGTCGCGAAAAATGACGAAATTGCCTCCGGGGCGATTTTTATTTCCGATCACTCAGTCGGATTTGAGCCCATTCCAACATCGTCGAGAAAAATGATTAAATTGCCCCCGGCGCGATTTTTGTTTCCGATCAATCAGTCAAATTTGTGCCCATTCCGACACCGTCGCGAAAATGACGAAATTGTCCCCGGCGCGATTTTTGTTTCGGATCAATCAGTCAAATTTGAGCCCATTCCGACACCGTCGCGAAAAATGAAGAAATTGCCCCGGCGCGATTTTTGTTTCCGACCAATCTGTCAAATTTGAGCCCATTCCGACACCGTCGCGAAAAATGACGAAATTGCGCCCGGTTGGATTTTTGTTTCCGATCAATCTGTCAAATTTTTGCACATTCCGACACCGTCGCGAAAAATGACAAAAATGTCCCAGGCGCGATTTTTGTTTCCGATCAATCAGTCAAATTTGAGCCCATTCCAACATCGTCGCGAAAAATGACGAAATTGCCCCCTACGCGATTTTTCTTTCTGATCAATCAGTCAAATTTGACCCGATTCCGACTTTCCCTCGGCGCGATTTTTATTTCTGAGCAATCAGTCAAATTTTGGCCGATTCCGACACCGTCGCCAAAAATGACGAAATTGCCCCCGGCGCGATTTTTGTTTCCGATCAATCTGTCAAATTTTTACCCATTCCGACACCGTCGCGAAAAATGACGAAAATGCCCCCGACGCGATTTTTGTTTCCGATCAATCAGTCAAATTTTTACCCATTCCGACACCGTCGCGAAAAATGACGAAAATGCCCCCGACGCGATTTTTCTTTCCGATCAATCAGTCAAATTTTTGCCCTTTCCAACATCGTCGCGAAAAATGACGAAATTGCCCCTGCGCGATTTTTGTTTCCGATCAATCAGTCAAATTTGACACGATTCGGACTTTCCCCCGGCGCGATTTTTGTTTCTGAGCAATCAGTCAAATTTTAGCCGATTCCGACACCGTCGCCATAAATGACGAAATTGCCCCCGGCGTGATTTTTGTTTCCGATAAATCTGTCAAATTTTTGCCCATTCCAACACCGTCGCGAAAAATGACGAAATTGCCCCGTCGCGATTTTTGTTTCCCATCAATCAGTCAAATTTTAGCCCATTCCGACACCGTTGCGAAAAATGAGGAATTTCCCCTGGTGCGATTTTTGTTTTCGATCAATCAGCCGAATTTAAGCCGATTCCGACACCGTCGCGAAAAATGACCAAACTGCCCGCGGCGCGATTTTTGTTTAAGATTAATCAGTCAAATTTTAGTCGATTCCGACATCGTCGCAAAAAATTACGAAATTGCCCCTGGCGCGATTTTTGTTTCCGATCAATCTGTCAAATTTGAGCCCATTCCAACAGCGTCGCGAAAAATGACGAAATTGCCCACTGCGCGATTTTTGTTTCCGATCAATCAGTCAAATTTGAGCCCATTCCAACATCGTCGCGAAAAATGACGAAATTGCCCACTGCGCGATTTTTGTTTCCGATCAATCAGTCAAATTTGACCCGATTCCGACTTTCCCCCGACGAGATTTTTGTTTCTGAGCAATCAGTCAAATTTTAGCCGGTTCCGACACCGTCGCCAAAAATGACGAAATTGCCCCGGCGCGATTTTTGTTTCCGATCAATCTGTCAAATTTTTGCCCATTCCAACACCGTCGCGAAAAATGACGAAATTGCCTCCTGGGCGATTTTTGTTTCCGATCAATCAGTCAAATTTGAGCCCATTAAGACACCGTCGAGAAAAATGACGAAATTGCCCACGGCGCTATTTTTGTTTCCGATCAATCAGTTAAATTTGTGCCCATTCCGACATCGTCGCGAAAAATGGCGAAATTGTCCCCGGCGAGATTTTTGTTTCGGATCAATCAGTCAAATTTGAGCCCATTCCGACACCGTCGCGAAAAATGACAAAATAGCCCCCGGCGCGATTTTTGTTTCCGACCAATCGGTCAGATTTGTGCCCATTCCGACACCGTCGCGAAAAATGACGAAATTGTCCTCGGCGCGATTTTTGTTTCGGATCAATCGGTCAGATTTGTGCCCATTTCGACACCGTCGCGAAAAATGACGAAAATGCACCCGGCGCGATTTTTGTTTCCGATCGATCAGTCAAATTTGAGCCCATTCCAACATCGTCGCGAAAAATGACGAAATTGCCCCCTGCGCGATTTTTGTTTCCCATCAATCAGTCAAATTTGACCCGATTCCGACTTTCCCTCGGCCCGATTTTTGATTCTGAGCAATCAGTCAAATTTTAGCCGATTCCGACACCGTCGCCAAAAATGACGAAATTGCCCCCGGCGCGATTTTTGTTTCCGATCGATCAGTCAAATTTGAGCCCATTTCGACACTGTCGCGAAAAATTACGAAATCGTCCCCGGCGCGATTTTCGTTTCCCATCAATCAGTCAAATTTGGGCCCATTCCGACACCGTCGCAAAAAATGACGAAATTACCCCCGGCGTGATTTTTGTTTCCGATCAATCTGTCAAATTTTAGCCCATTCCGACACCGTTGCGAAAAATGAGGAATTTCCCCCGCGGCGATTTTTGTTTCCGATCAATCAGTCGAATTTAAGCCGATTCCGACACCGTCGCGAAAAATGACCAAACTGCCCCGGCGCGATTTTTGTTTAAGATTAATCTTTCAAAATTTAGCCGATTCCGACACCGTCGCAAAAAATGACGAAGTTGCCCCTGGCGCGATTTTTGTTTCCGATTAATCTGTCAAATTTTAGCCGATTCCGACACCGTCATGAAAAATGACGAAATTGCCCCCGGCGCGATTTTTATTTCCGATCGAACTGTCAAATTTCAGCCAATTCCGACACAGTCGAGAAAAATGACGAAATTGCCCCCGGCGCGATTTTTATTTCCGATCGAACTGTCAAATTTCAGCCAATTCCGACACAGTCGAGAAAAATGACGAAATTGCCCCCGGCGCGATTTTTGTTTCCGATCAATCTGTCAAATTTTAGCCCATTCCAACACCGTCACGAAAAATGTCGAAATTGCCCCCGGCGCGATTTTTGTTTCCGATCAATCAGTTAAATTTTAGCCCATTCCGACACCGTTGCGAAAAATGAGAAATTTCCCCCGGGGCGATTTTTGTTTCCGATCAATCAGTCGAATTTAAGCCAATTCCGACACCGTCGAGAAAAATGACCAAACTGCCGCCGGCGCGATTTTTGTTTAAGATTAATCTGTCAAATTTTAGCCGATTCCGACACCGTCGCGAAAAATGACGAAATTGCCCCCGGCGCGATTTTTGTTTCCGACCAATCAGTCAAATTTGAGCCCATTCCGACACCGTAGCGAAAAATGACGAAATTGCCCCCGGTGCGATTTTTGTTTCCGATCAATCTGTCAAATTTTTGCACATTCCCACACCGTCGCGAAAAATGACAAAATTGCCCCCAGCGCGATTTCTGTTACCAATCAATCAGTCAAATTTAAGCCCATTCCGACACCGTCGCGAAAAATGACGAAATTGCCCCTGCGTGATTTTTGTTTCCGATCAACCTGTCAAATTTTAGCCCATTCCAACACTGTCACGAAAAATGACGAAATTGCCTCCGGCGCGATTTTTGTTTCCGATCAATCAGTCAAATTTTAGCCCATTCTGACACCGTCGCAAAAAATGACGAAATCACTCCATGGGCGATTATTGTTTCCGATCAACCTATCAAATTTTAGCCCATTCCGACACCGTCGCGAAAAATGACGAAATTGCCCCTTGCGCGATTTTTGTTTCCGATCAACCTGTCAAATTTTAGCCCATTCCAACACCATCACGAAAAATGTCGAAATTGCCCCGGCGCGATTTTTGTTTCTGATCAATCATTAAAATTTTAGCCCATTCCGACACCGTCGCAAAAAATGACGAAATTGCCCCTGCGCGATTATTGTATCCGATCAACCTATCAAATTTTAGCCCATTCCGACACCGTCGTGAAAAATGACGAAATTGCCCCCGGCGCGATTTTTGTTTCTGATCAATCAGTCAAATTTTAGCCGATTCCGACACCGTTGCGAAAAATGACGAAATTGCCCCCGACGTGATTTTTGTTTCCGATCAATCTGTCAAATTTTTGCCCATTCCAACACCGTCGCGAAAAATGACGAAATTGCCCCCGGCGAGATTTTTGTTTCCGATCAATCAGTCAAATTTGAGCCCATTAAGACACCGTTGCGAAAAATGACGGAATTGCCCCCTGCCCAATTTTTGTTGCCGATTAATCTGTTAAATTTTAGCCGATTTCGGCACCGTCGCGAAAAATGACGAAATTGCCCCCAACGTGATTTTTGTTTCCGATCAATCTGTCAAATTTTTCCCCATTCCCACACCGTCGCGAAAAATGACGAAATTTCCCCCGGCGCGATTTTTGTTTCCGATCAATCAGCCAAATTTGAGCCCATTCCGACACCGTCTCGAAAAATGACGAAATTTCCCCGGCGCGACTTTTGTTTCTGAGCAATCAATCAAATTTTAGCCGATTCCGACACCGTCGCCAAAAATGACGAAATTGCCCCCGACGCGATTTTTGTTTCCGATCAATCTGTCAAATATTTGCCCATTCCAACACCGTCGCGAAAAACGACGAAGTTTCCCCGTCGCGGTTTTTGTTTCCCGTCAATCAGTCAAATTTTAGCCCATTCCGACACCGTTGCGAAAAATGAGGAATTTCCCCCGGCGCGATTTTTGTTTCCGATCAATCAGTGGAATTTAAGCCGATTCCGACACCGTCGCAAAAAATGACCAAACTGGCCCCGGCGAGATTTTTGTTTAAGATTAATCTGTCAAATTTTAGCCGATTCCGACACCGTCGCAAAAAATGACGAAATTGCCCCCGACGCGATTTTTGTTTTCGATTAATCTGTCAAATTTTAGCCGATTCCGACACCGTTGCGAAAAATGACGAAATTGCCCCCGGCTCGATTTTTGTTTACGATAAATCTGTCAAATTTTTGCCCATTCCGACGCCGTCGCGAAAAATGACGAAATTGCCCCCGGCTCGATTTTTGTTTCCCATCAATCAGTCAAATTTTAGCCAATTCCGACACCGTCGCGAAAAGTGACGAAATTACCCCCGGCGCGTTTTTTGTTTCCGATCAATCAGTCAAATTTGAGCCCATTCTGATACCGTCGCGAAAAATGACGAAATTGCCCCCGGCGCGATTTTTGTTTCCGACCAATCAGTCAAATTTGAGCCCATTCCGACACCGTCGCGAAAAATGACGAAATTGCCCCCGGTGCGATTTTTGTTTCCGATCAATCTGTCAAATTTTTGCACATTCCCACACCGTCGTGAAAAATGACGAAATTGCCCCGGACGCGATTTCTGTTACCAATCAATCAGTCAAATTTTAGCCCATTCCGACACCGTCGTGAAAAATGACGAAATTGGCCCTGCGTGATTTTTGGTTCCGATCAACCTGTCAAATTTTAGCCCATTCCAACACCGTCACGAAAAATGACGAAATTGCCCCCGGCGCGATTTTTGTTTCCGATCGATCAGTCAAATTTTAGCACATTCTGACACCGTCGCAAAAAATGACGAAATTACTCCCTGGGCGATTATTGTTTCCGATCAACCTATCAAATTTTAGCCCATTCCGACACCGTCTCGAAAAATGACGAAATTGCCCCTTGCGCGATTTTTGTTTCCGATCAACCTGTCAACTTTTAGCCCATTCCAACACCGTCATGAAAAATGTCGAAATTGCCCCCGGCGCAATTTTTGTTTCCGATCAATCAGTCAAATTTTAGCCCATTCCGACACCGTCGCAAAAAATGACGAAATTGCCCCCGGCGCGATTTTTGTTTCCGATTAATCTGTCAAATTTTAGCCGATTCCGACACCGTCGCGAAAAATGACGAAATTGCCCCCGGCGCGATTTTTGTTTCCGATCAATCTGTCAAATTTTTGCCCATTGCAACACCATCGCGAAAAATGACGAAATTGCCCCTGGCGCGATTTTTGTTTCCGATCAATCAGTCAAATTTGAGCCCATTAAGACACCGTTGCGAAAAATGACGAAATTGCCCCCTGCCCGATTTTTGTTTCAGTTAATCTGTTAAATATTAAACGATTTCGGCACCGTCGCGAAAAATGACGAAATTGCCCCCAACGTGATTTTTGTTTCCGATCACTCTGTCAAATTTTTCCCCATTCCAACACCGTCGCGAAAAATGACGAAATTTCCCCCGGCGTTTGTTTCCGATCAATCAGTCAAATTTGAGCCCATTCCGACACCGTCGCGAAAAATGACGAAATTGCCCCCGGCGCGATTTTTGTTTCCGATTAATCTGTCAAATTTTAGCCGATTCCGACACCGTCGCGAAAAATGACGAAATTGCCCCCGGCGCGATTTTTGTTTCCGATCAATCTGTCAAATTTTTGCCCATTGCAACACCATCGTGAAAAACGAAGAAATTGCCCCCGTCGCGATTTTTGTTTCCGATCAATCAGTCAAATTTGAGCCCATTAAGACACCGTTGCGAAAAATGACGAAATTGCCCCCTGCCCGATTTTTGTTTCCGATTAATCTGTTAAATTTTAGCCGATTTCGGCACCGTCGCGAAAAATGACGAAATTGCCCCCAACGTGATTTTTGTTTCCGATCAATCTGTCAAATTTTTCCCCATTCCCACACCGTCGCGAAAAATGACGAAATTTCCCCCGGCGCGATTTTTGTTTCCGATCAATCAGTCAAATTTGAGCCCATTCCGACACCGTCGCGAAAAATGACGAAATTACCCCAGGCGCTATTTTTGTTTCTGAGCAATCAATCAAATTTTAGCCGATTCCGACACCGTCGCCAAAAATGACGAAATTGCTCCCGGCGCGATTTTTGTTTCCGATCAATCTGTCGAATTTTTGCCCATTCCAACACCGTCGCGAAAAACGACGAAGTTTCCCAGTCGCGGTTTTTGTTTCCCATCAATCAGTCAAATTTTAGCCCATTCCGACACCGTTGCGAAAAATGAGGAATTTCCCCCGGCGCGATTTTTGTTTCCGACCAATCAGTGGAATTTAAGCCGATTCCGACACCGTCGCAAAAATGCCCAAACTGCCCCCAGCGCGATTTTTGTTTAAGATTAATCTGTCAAATTTTTGCCGATTCCGACACCGTCGCAAAAAATGACGAAATTGCCCCCGGAGCGATTTTTGTTTCCGATTAATCTGTCAAATTTTAGCCGATTCCGACACCGTCGTGAAAAATGACGAATTGCCCCCGGCTCGATTTTTGTTTCCGATCAATCTGTCAAATTTTTGCCCATTCCGACACCGTCACGAAAAATGACGAAATTGCCCCCGGCTCGACTTTTGTTTTCGATCAATCTGTCAAATTTTTGCACATTCCCACACCGTCGTGAAAAATGACGAAATTACCCCCGGCGCGATTTCTGTTACCAATCAATCAGTCAAATTTTTCCCATTCCGACACCGTCGCGAAAAATGACGAAATTGCCCACGGCGCGATTTTTGTTTCCGATCAACCAGTCAAATTTTAGCCCATTCCAACACCGTCACGAAAAATGACGAAATTGCCCCCGGCGCGATTTTTGTTTCCGATCAATCAGTCAAATTTTAGCCCATTCCGACACCGTCGCAAAAAATGACGAAATTGCCCCCTGCGCGATTATTGTATCCGATCAACCTATCAAATTTTAGCCCATTCCGACACCGTCGCGAAAAATGACGAAATTTCCCCCGGCGCGATTTTTGTTTCCGATCAATCTGTCAAATTTTAGCCCATTCCAACTCCGTCGAGAAAAATGAAGAAAATTACCCCCGGCGCGATTTTTGTTTCCGATCAACCTGTCAAATTTTAGCCCATTCCGACACCGTCGCGAAAAATGACGAAATTGCCCCCGGCACGATTTTTGTTTCCGATCAATCAGTCAAATTTTAGCCCATTCTGACACCGTCGTAAAAAATGACGAAATTGCCCCCGAAGCGATTATTGTTTCCGATCAACCTATCAAATTTTAGCCCATTCCGACACCGTCGCGAAAAATGACGAAACTGCCCCCGGCGCGATTTTTGTTTCCGATCAACCTGTCAAATTTTTGCCCATTGCAACACCATCGCGAAAAATGTCGAAATTGCCCCCGGCGCGATTTTTGTTTCCGATCAATCAGTCAAATTTGAGCCCATTAAGATACCGTTGCGAAAAATGACAAAAATGCCCCCGGCCCGATTTTTGTTTCCGATTAATCTGTCAAATTTTAGCCAATTTCGGCACCGTCGCGAAAAATGACGAAATTGCCCCTGACGTGATTTTTGTTTCCGATCAATCTATCAAATTTTAGCCGATTCCGACACCGTCGCGAAAAATGACGAATTTTCCCCGGCGCGATTTTTGTTTCCTATCAATCAGTAAAATTTGAGCCCATTCCGACACCGTCGCGAAAAATGACGAAATTACCGCCGGCGCGATTTTGGTTTTTGAGCAACCAATCAAATTTTAGCCGATTCCGACACCGTCGCCAAAAATGACGAAATTGCCCCCGGCGCGATTTTTGTTTCCGATCAATCTGTCGAATTTTTGCCCATTCCAACACCGTCGCGAAAAACGACGAAGTTTCCCAGTCGCGATTATTGTTTCCCATCAATCAGTCAAATTTTAGCCCATTCCGACACCGTTGCGAAAAATGAGGAATTTCCCCCGGCGCGATTTTCGTTTCCGACCAATCAGTGGAATTTAAGCCGATTCCGACACCGTCGCAAAAATAACCAAGCTGCCCCCGACGCGATTTTTGTTTAAGATTAATCTGTCAAATTTTAGCCGATTCCGACACCGTCGCAAAAAATGACGAAATTGCCCCCGGAGCGATTTTTGTTTCCGATTAATCAGTCAAACTTTAGCCAATTCCGACACCGTCGTGAAAAATGACGAATTGCCCCCGGCTCGATTTTTGTTTCCGATCAATCTGTCAAATTTTTGCACATTCCGACACCGTCGTGAAAAATGACGAAATTACCCCCGGCCCGATTTTTGTTTCCGATCAATCTGTCAATTTTTTGCACATTCCCACACCGTCGTGAAAAATGACGAAATTACCCCGGCGCGATTTCTGTTACCAATCAATCATTCAAATTTTGGCCCATTCCGACACTGTCGCGAAAAATGACGAAATTGCCCCTGCGTGATTTTTATTTCCGATCAACCAGTCAAATTTTAGCCCATTCCAACACCGTCACGAAAAATGACGAAATTGCCCCCGGCGCGATTTTTTTTCCGATCAATCAGTCAAATTTTAGCCCATTCCGACACCGTCGCAAAAAATGACGAAATTCCCCCTGCGCGATTATTGTATCCGATCAACCTATCAAATTTTAGCCCATTCCGACACCGTCGCGAAAAATGACGAAATTTCCCCCGGCGCGATTTTTGTTTCCGATCAATCTGTCAAATTTTTGCAAATTCCAACTCCGTCGAGAAAAATGAAGAAAATTACCCCCGGCGCGATTTTTGTTTCCGATCAATCAGTCAAATTTCAGCCCATTCCGACACCGTCGCGAAAAATGACGAAATTGC
>NW_019263393.1:0-3577 GCF_002742605.1 Olea europaea var. sylvestris
TAGTGCTTGTCACTTTTTATTGTTTGTTACTTTTAAAAAATTTCTGTCACTTTTTTGAGTGACAGGTGTTGGTTTTGATTGGTTTTTTGTCACTTTTTTACGTGTTTGTCACTTTTTTGAAACGTGGGTTACAATCAGCTAAGTTCACTTGCAAGAACCATCAACTCCATCACCATCGTTTTGAATTCCTCGGACTTTGCATCTCGACCACCGGTCCCATCCCCCAGCACGCGTCGGTCGAGCACCACACATTGGTGGTGCACACATTGAGTAATTGGCCTTCTACCCTGCACTAAAGCGTATGCAAGAATAGATACTTCTTCCTGCAGATTTAATTATAAGCTACATTTAACCAAAATAAAGAGAAAAATTATCGACCACCAAAACATGAAAGCATGTGATATGCATAAATGAGAAATGGACAGGATTACCTGTCGAATATGGCGGAAATCATCCAAAGCCTTGGTGGAAAAAAGATGAACTACGCAAATTTTTCGCAGCATGCGCCACCAGGGGCCATAGGGTGCAAAGGCCAGGTCATGATAGTTATAAGCAAGGTACTGGGCGCCGGAATTGGGTGGCCGACAGGAAAAATTGGTATTGTGGACCTTAAGAAACATGTCGGAAGCCCAATTTGATGTGTATGAGGAGGCCGTAGATGGTGGCCAAGCCCGCAATGGATTGGTGAGGTTTCGGGCCGATTAGAGGAAGATTTCCGATTATCAGCCATTGTTTTGGACCCGGCGGCAATGGCTTTGGGTAACGGCGGAGTAGAATGTGGTTAAGTAAAAAGCATAGAAAGAACCCTGAAAATGGAAATGTAGAGGATGAGGGTCAAGGTGATCATGGTGAGAAGTTGTGAGATTTGAAGTGAACGGTTTGGAAGTTAAAATGTTACATATATACACACACACACAAATACGGTATTGTATGGCCTTAGAAGAATTGAATAGGATGGCTTGGTTGGTGTTAGTCTTCGAATGGGTGGTGGCATAGATTGTCCATTTAAATGTTTGGTAATGTTTTTAAATGCTTAAGCATTGAACGTGATGACTTGGTATTTAGTATTTGAATGAGTGGTGGCATGGATGGTCTATTTAAATATTTGGCAGAGTTTAAAAATAAGTACAACTATGGAAGGTGTTCACAAAAATATCTTTTCAATTTAAAATTATCGCAAAAGTATAGTTCGTTAACAAATAATAAAGTGAATGTGAATCCAAGTATCGTCTCACAGAGATTGATTTAGATTGATTTTAATTATCCCGACCTTAATCAAAACAAGAATAATAAGATGTGTCTGTTTGTGACTAAATTATAATTAAAACAATCTACTTATACAATAATGAGTAAATTTAAGTAACTAAATGTAATTTATGCTAAACAAAAATTGATATGTTCTAATGAATGACAAACGCACTAGGATCGCGAATTCCTTGGCAATAATCATTTTTTAACTTTAGTTTTAAATTTTGATAGCACAATTGAATTTTGACAAATCAGCGTTCCTATTTTATTCAACAATTTCTCTTGAGTAATGTCAAATCTACTCTCATAAATGACTCAATCATATTTTTATGACGGATACGAATATACAAGAATGCATGTATTTTTATGAATACTTAAAGATTCACATAAGGTATGACGATATATTTATATCCCTTATCGGATCCTATGACGAATTATACCGTGTCGAGCTTATTTCTGTTCTTTCGAATACATAAAATAAGCCACTACATTCACACAATTACCATGCACAATAATTGTAGAGAAAAAATTAATATAAATCATTCAATATTCAAAAACGTGTTTTTTGATGTCAAATATGTAAAATTAAAGATTAAAAATTCATATTACACGGTTGATCGTTTTCCTAGCACAATGAAATCTAACCTAACATATTAGAAAGGAGAAAACAAAATAAATATTGAAGAATCAACATCTCCCAATTAAGCCCCCGTTTGACCCCCATTACCTGAAAATGAAAATGTGAGGAATAGTATTTTTTAGAAAAATGAGTGGTTGAAAAAGAAGGAAAAGTTTTCGATTTACGTATAATATTATTTTATGGAAGATTGTGTGGTCGAAAATAGGTGAAATAAAAATAGAATGTAATGTAATTTAATTTAATGGGGATCAAACAGGGGCTAAATTTTGAATTGAACTTTCAAGTCTTGAAAACAATTTTCGCGTTTCTTGCCTCCTATTATGCTCTGAAAGCTATACGAATGTATTGTAATGCATGATAAACTACTTATGGATTGCCCTAGGTCTTTAAAGGATATCCCAAATTATGTTTTCATAAGAGTTGAAATCATATAAGGAAATCGGAATTTTTCCCTAAATCATGTCATGCGACTACATGGTGAAAATAACTATGCTATAATATAGTACGAGTAAAAGTTCGTTCCATTCGTTTTAGTTCCCGAACTCTATTTTCTCGACATGTTTTCTCACTTTTCTTCTTTCAATACTTTATATCTTTGCTAAATTGGTCTTGGACTCTTTCACATCTTGGTTTCTTCTTCTTGGTCATCTTTCAACTACTTGCACTTTGATCCCTGAACTTTGATTTTCTTTCATTTTAGTCACTATTGCTTGTTTCTCCTAAATTCGACCATATTCATCAATGTTGTCCTGCAAAACATAATTTATAAAGGATTAAGCCATATTCCAACATATTTATCAACAATTATTCATGTTTTATGACATAAATAAATGTGTAAAACACACTTATCAGAAGGAGATGACTTGATTGGTGTTTAGTCTTTGAATGGTTGGTGGCGTGGATGGTCTATTTAAATGTTTGGTAATGTTTTTAAACACTTAGGTATTGAATGTGTTGACTTGGTGTTTAGTATTTGAACGAGTGGTGGTGTGGATGGTCTATTTAAATGTTTGGTAGTAATTTTAAGTTTGTCTAAAATAAAAACTTAAGTTCATAATTGATTTTTCATAGTAAATATACCTTGCTTGGTGGGGGATTAAAATTAGATTTTTAATAAATTTTGATAGAAGTTGATGAGACGTATAACTAAAAAGTTGAAGGTGTATGTGATTAAACTTAAAATCTAAATTTTAATCTCCATCAAATAGGGACAAGTAGTTGTATGCTATTATAAAATCATCCACGTGGCCTGATGAAACTTATATGCCAAAGATCCAATAATACTGTTTGTGTGTCTTTTTTTTTTTAAATAATAATAATAAAATCGCATCTAAATTTTTATGGCAAATATAAATATGAACAGGAAATTACGAAGTTAATTAATTAGACGATGATCAAGCGAAATCAAGATTCCTAACGTTTTAATCAATCAACTTTCATAAAAACTATCTGTTTGGTCATATTCTAATTTATACTCTAAAACAAGGATAAATTTGTGTGGCTCTAAATTAAGCTGGCTTTTGGCTTACTTAATTGCAATAATCCTCATGAAATTCGACAATTTTCATCACTCTATTACTCTTTCATAATGTCGTATACTTGCAGAATAGTCATATAACGAACATTCACCTCATGGACATTTTGATCCTTAAAAAAACCATAAATCACGGTCGCCTATTCGCCTTGTCA